>NW_015540836.1:158838-182336 GCF_001515605.1 Sinocyclocheilus anshuiensis | reverse complement strand
GGGGGGGGGGGGGGTGTTGTGTTGTCGAACCCAGTTATGTAATATCAAGGACCAAAAGTGCATAATGTCAGGCAGTACTGTTTTGTTTATGCCTGCAAAGATGCTTTTAAACAAAGCACACTCTTGTTGAGGGTAGCTTTTTGTAGTTGTTTACAGAGTACAGTCATGCATTTGGGTTGTTTAAGCTTATTTTTGTAAGGCAAGTTTTATTTCAGGCTTGTTTTGTCAGAACCAATTACAGGTTTTAATAGTAAGATCTGGCAACACTGTCCTTAGGCCGCAGGGCTGGTAAGCACAATTAAAAGGTGAAGTGACAAACAAATTTAGCTGTTGTGTATAAATGACCAATGATTCTTGGCATTAGTCTTATTAATCTAATTAGCAGATAATCACAGTAATGTACAAGGAACAATTTGGTCGTTTTAAATAATTTTGCTTGTGGCAAACACACAAAATTGAAGTCCTTTGATATTTGGAATCAAGTGAGCAAGCTTTGTGGTAATAACGTTTGATCAAGTTCCTGAAATTTCTCCTTAAGGGATTTATTCAAATTTTCTAGTCACTGCAATCACGCTTCTTCTATAACACAAGAAGCTTGGCTTTGGAAAGGGCATCATTTACAGTGGGTTGATCTCCTGAGGTGCCAAGCAGAATGTTTAATATTTACCTATGAAATCTTGTCCCTGGTGCTCAAGAAGAAATAGACTGATTGTTTATCTAATTAGCAGATAATCACAGTAATGTACAAGGAAAAATTTGGTCGTTTTAAATAATTTTGCTTGTGGCAAACACACAAAATTGAAGTCCTTTGATATTTGGAATCAAGTGAGCAAGCTTTGTGGTAATAACGTTTGATCAAGTTCCTGAAATTTCTCCTTAAGGGATTTATTCAAATTTTCTAGTCACTGCAATCACGCTTCTTCTATAACACAAGAAGCTTGGCTTTGGAAAGGACATCATTTACAGTGGGTTGATCTCCTGAGGTGCCAAGCAGAATGTTTAATAATTACCTATGAAATCTTGTCCCTGGTGCTCAAGGAGAAATAGACTGATTGTTTTTTGGAGAAAAAAAAACAAAACCTGGGGCATCAACAGGAAGCAGAAATTGGTTATTATGTTCTAAGCTCTCATAATTTGGATGTCAGGCAGTCTTGAATAAACAAACACATACACACACAAACATCAACAACAACTTTTTATAAACTCGTCACTATTGATTCCTCTCCTACGAAGCCATTAATGTCAGAAAGAAAATAGACCTTGCACACCCACATCTATTCATCCCAGTGATTACCGGTGTGAATACTATTTGGATTGCTTGGAAATTGACATTTATTATTCTTGATGACAAAATGCACAGACGGCGGACTCCATCACCATCATCTTCCTTTCCCGCTGAGAGTAACAGGCAATTCAGACTCTGAGGAATCTCGGCTTCATTCATCAGGGTTTATTATTGAGCGCTTCTCTGTGAATTTCAGTCCACCGTGTCTCAGGATGGATGTGCTGAAGTAAAGCGCTGGAGTAATTTGTAGATGTGCTGAATTCAAGGTCATGTTTTTGATTTCAGATATGCTGAACAATCACAGATTTTGCACTGCTAGTGAAACGGGAGCCTGGGGCCTCTGTAGCTACACTATAAGACAAAAACATTCTTCTACTGAATAATGCTAAAACAAAGCATTATTCAGCATTAAACAACCCAAAGATTTAATTTATTAATGTAGTTTTTTTTTACTCACTATTCTGAAGTTCTAACAACTTACACCTTTGAGGAACACACTCCAATTCCCAGCATTCTTTGCGTGGACCTGGATTTTGGGAGAGTATGGCTATGTTCACACTGTCAGTTCTTTTTGGGATTGACAACCGCATTTACTTACAGATGTGAGTCTCTAAATGTCACGTTCACACAGCAACTTGAAGTAGCGTCTCGAATACTCTCTGTTTGAACGTGCAACGGGAGTCAAGCCCGTTTTCCTTACCAGTAACCATAGCAACAGTGACTAGCGTAATATCAAAGATGGCGATGTCCATAAAATTGAAAGTCCTGTTCCGTTCACACAGTGCGTGTGTTCCGAGAATGCGGTTGTGAGTCCTGAAAACTTACAGGAGTGAGTTCAGTTACAGAATGTGGTTGTCACGCCTGAAAATAACCGTACTGTGTGTGAACAAATGTCTCCTTAAGGGGTTTATTCAAATTTTCTAGTCACTGCAATCATGCTTCTTTTATAACACAAGAAGCTTGGCTTTGGAAATGGCATCATTTACAGTGGGTTGACCTCCTGAGGTGCCAAGCAGAATGTTTAATAATTACCTATGAAATCTTGTCCCTGGTGCTCAAGGAGAAATAGACTGATTGTTTTTTGGAGAAAAAAAAACAAAACCTGGGGCATCAACAGGAAGCAGAAATTGGTTATTATGTTCTAAGCTCTCATAATTTGGATGTCAGGCAGTCTTGAATAAACAAACACATACACACACAAACATCAACAACAACTTTTTATAAACTCGTCACTATTGATTCCTCTCCTACGAAACCATTAATGTCAGAAAGAAAATAGACCTTGCACACCCACATCTATTCATCCCAGTGATTACCGGTGTGAATACTATTTGGATTGCTTGGAAATTGACATTTATTATTCTTGATGACAAAATGCACAGACGGCGGACTCCATCACCATCATCTTCCTTTCCCGCTGAGAGTAACAGGCAATTCAGACTCTGAGGAATCTCGGCTTCATTCATCAGGGTTTATTATTGAGCGCTTCTCTGTGAATTTCAGTCCACCGTGTCTCAGGATGGATGTGCTGAAGTAAAGCGCTGGAGTAATTTGTAGATGTGCTGAATTCAAGGTCATGTTTTTGATTTCAGATATGCTGAACAATCACAGATTTTGCACTGCTAGTGAAATGGGAGCCTGGGGCCTCTGTAGCTACACTATAAGACAAAAACATTCTTCTACTGAATAATGCTAAAACAAAGCATTATTCAGCATTAAACAACCCAAAGATTTAATTTATTAATGTAGTTTTTTTTTACTCACTATTCTGAAGTTCTAACAACTTACACCTTTGAGGAACACACTCCAATTCCCAGCATTCTTTGCGTGGACCTGGATTTTGGGAGAGTATGGCTATGTTCACACTGTCAGTTCTTTTTGGGATTGACAACCGCATTTACTTACAGATGTGAGTCTCTAAATGTCACGTTCACACAGCAACTTGAAGTAGCGTCTCGAATACTCTCTGTTTGAACGTGCAACGGGAGTCAAGCCCGTTTTCCTTACCAGTAACCATAGCAACAGTGACTAGCGTAATATCAAAGATGGCGATGTCCATAAAATTGAAAGTCCTGTTCCGTTCACACAGCGTGTGTTTTCCGAGAATGCGGTTGTGAGTCCTGAAAACTTACAGGAGTGAGTTCGGTTACAGAATCTGGTTGTCACGCCTGAAAATAACCGTACTGTGTGTGAACGTAACCATATTAAGGACTCAAATACAGGACTGACAACCGTATTCTGTTGCTGTGTGAACATGGCCTATGTGTTAAAGCAAGTTTATGCTAGTTGTTCTGTTATTTGGGGATTTAGAAGCATTTTGGGGATTACCATTAGGTGAGGAGTGGTGCTTGTGCTTGGGTTGAGGGATGGCTAATTTACATAATATATATTTTCACATAAAAAGCAGATGTATTACAAATGTATTGCAGTGACAGGCCTTTGCTTCCTCCTGACTTCATTCACCATGTATATGCATCATAAAAACAAGGTATGTTTAGCATGCAAGCTCTCCCTCTCGCGCTGTATGACGTGACAGACAACTAGGCCTAGTTGTCCAGTCCGGTTCCGTTCACACAGCACGTGTGTTCCGAGAATGCGGTTGTCACACCCGTAAATACTGTGTGTGAACGTAACCATATTAAGGACTCAAATACAGGACTGACAACCGTATTCTGTTGCTGTGTGAACATGGCCTATGTGTTAAAGCAAGTTTATGCTAGTTGTTCTGTTATTTGGGGATTTAGAAGCATTTTGGGGATTACCATTAGGTGAGGAGTGGTGCTTGTGCTTGGGTTGAGGGATGGCTAATTTACATAATATATATTTTCACATAAAAAGCAGATGTATTACAAATGTATTGCAGTGACAGGCCTTTGCTTCCTCCTGACTTCATTCACCATGTATATGCATCATAAAAACAAGGTATGTTTAGCATGCAAGCAAGTGTTTTAACTAGCTAGTAGCCAACTATAAGAGATTCAGTTGGGTTGTTGCATTTACTTAATTCAGTTTTGCTACACAAGGTGAGTGATGTAATTAATTTTTAGTTCAAATAGGTCTAGATTGTAAAAAGTTGTTTGTGTGTCAGGTCATGTTTAGTTGATGCAATCTTGTGATGTAAGAATGAGTTTGTTCCTCTATTTATTATGGCCAAGAGATACTGTAGTTTGTTACTCTTGTTGTGTTTCATGTATACACGTACATGTCAGGCATCATATATGCATTCAAAAAGCAAAGGTCTATTTCTATTTTTGCAGAAGACTAAGCAACTATACAGAATTAATTATACCAATCCATGCTGTTGCAGGGCATTTTAGACTTTAAAACAAATTTACAGCAAGTGCATGTCAACGTTTTAGCCTGAAACTTAATGATGTCTTCTGCATATGTCACAAATTGTGACTTGTAGGTTCAGTAATATGTGTAAATGGACACTAATAACTCCTCACTGACCCTGGTCCAGTCACACACTAAAGACATCAGGCACAGTTAAACAAAGTAAACAAATTCATGAGTAAATATGATTCATGCAGCCCAACTGTCAGACAGAGAAGGACACAATTCCCACTGGGAGCTTAACTAACTTTAGCTGTTTGCCAGGTCATTCCTGCAGGGCTTGGGAGGCCAAAGTAAAGTCAACCCAAAATACTGTGTTTTCCACAGCCCGTTCCCATGCCGCTCATTCTAAATGTGACAGAATTAGACCTTTCATCTCCAACACTTCAGAACAAGACCAGCCTGCGTTGGAAAATTAGCCATATAAAAAGGACCTAGACTGAAAGGATGTGCGGTTAACTTTGGGGGATGTCAGGGTTGGGAATGCAATAACAGCTCTGGGCGAATCTGTTTGGATGTCTTTGAGACATTGTTGATGATTCAGATGTTCGTCTGCCAAAAATATTCAGATCGCCCCTGCAGTGTCATTGTCCTGGCAGCAAACCAAGAGAAGCAATTCACAAGAGCGTGAACTGACCACACATGGATTGATGCATTAAATCTGTCAATCTGTTAAAGAAATGTTGAAATGAAAGATGTTAGCAGCTAAAACAAATCCAAGACTATTTGTGTGAAACAAAATAATCAAATGGCAGAGTAAATAAAAGATAAACACTGTCACATACTACAGAAGCAGTGCTGTAGTGTTTGTGGTCTGAATGTCTGATGATTAGAGATGATTCCCAGCACTGTGAAACACTAATAGATCTGACTAATCTGATAAGATGTCTAAATCATTTAGATGAAACAGACACTACAGAGAAAGCCAAGAGTACAGGGAGGTAAATTGTGAACAAATATTATTCAAAGACGAACGTCATTTTAATAAGTTAATCTTTAGTAATATTTAAGTAATGTTTCTAATTATGGTCCATTTTTGCTCTGTCAATGGAAATAGTTCTAAACAAAGCCATGGTAGTATTAACCATTATGGTGTGGTCATATTTAAAGTTTTCAGCAAATTTTCCCATGTGAAATCCAGCCATTTCAAAAGGAATCCACTTGATCGTGAATTTAACTTGAGGGCAAAAGTTTCACATTGACCAACACGTGAGGACGGATTCACCATTGTTGACCTTTTCAGTAGACGTACGTTTTTTTTTTACTAAATGTGACCACATCTTTACGTATCTCCAAGCAACGCAAAGTAGTTGTGTTTTGTTCCTGAATAACGAACAGTGTTTTTTAATTAATCGGTTTAATAAAGAATTAGTGATTCACTCATAAAACAGTCTCTTGTTTAGTTCCTGAACGAATAAGTGTTTTGAGTGAATCAGTTAAGTGAATGATTCATTCATCACTCATAAAGACAGCAACTTGATTTATTTCTGAATGAATCAGTGTTTTTACCAAATTGGTTGAGTGAATGTTTCAGTGACTCACTTATAAAGACTGTGACTGCATCTGAAAATCTTTTGGATGTTAATCCACAAATTGACTCCAGCGCTACTGCTGAGATTGAATAAAAGCTACTTTACCAGTAAATTAATTGGGTACATTTTCAGTGCCAATGCAGCGAAAATGCCATTTATTCAGGCAATGTTAGAGTGAGGATATCTCTGTATTATACAGTCAAAGAGAGCTTTGAAAAAGACATAAAGCCACAGTATGAGGTGTGGCTGTTAACATTCCTTAATTTAATGCAAAACACTCTCTGTCTCTGTCTCTCTGTTCGTCCTTTTTATAAGCAAACTGTGCTAATTAAGTGGAAAAATGTGCGCAATGCTTGCAATATCACACCCATGAAGTCATATTTCACCTCGGACAGACTTCAAAGTAAGTTATTTGATGTCTGGATGAATATGTACTCAAGGATATATCTATCCATCTAATACCAGATGAAATGTAGTCCTTCTCCCAGGAGTGGATGAAAAGATAATTAGTACTTTTCTCACTCCCTACTGCTGTCTTTCCATCCGTAGATGAATGCTCTGTGTGTTTCTCTCTCTTTTTTCATCACTACACTTATTGAGAAGTGATATCTTATATCTGATTCGGTTTCCATGGCAGCTCCTGGTGGGGTGTCAATACAGCAAGAGAGTGATATGAGCGAACATCATGTTTACGTGTGAACGGAGAGTGTGTGAGTGTGTATGCAAGTGAGAGAGACAGGCAGACAGCGTGCTTGTGGGGATAGACTCATAGGTGTGAGCATGATCAAATTAGCACACTGGCACTTTCTCCAGTCCTCTGGAGAAAGAAGAGAATGCAGGTGTAGCTAAAAATCTAGCTTTCCCTCTTCTGATGTTCTCTGATGTTTTTGAGTTGTGTTTCTACTAGTTGATGCTTTATTTAAGTAATAAGATATGAGAGGCTGTTCTATATTGTGAATAGATCTAATAAAAGTGTCTGGGTGCTATTTCATTGCAAACTCAAAAGAAAATATATGTACTTATTATTTAAGAAAATGAGGCCTATTTTAAGGCCTTTGTAAGATTTATATTGTTTCATGTAAAGCACATTTATCCATATAAAATCTCCTTATCCTTCCTCTAATGCAAAATAATAATAATAATAATATATTTAAATTGTAAAATTGCCCCAGCAGCATGGTAGTGTGTGTTGTGTGTTTAGTAATTGGTGATTAGAATAATATTTTTATTACAGTAATGAAAGCTTGGTGAAAATGTAATGGAAATAATAGTGGTAAGACATTTTATAATAATAATAATAATAATAATAATAATAATACATTTTAATTGCAAATGTAATCCACACGTCTCACGTCTTGTCAGCCCCGTAACAGTATGCTTGCTTTAATAAATAAATAAATTGATGTTTATTAAATTCAATATTTATAAATATGACATTTATTACTGTATCAAAGTAATTAGAATGAGATTTTTTGGATTGCAGTACTGAGAACTTGGTAGAATATGTCATGAAAGCAATCTTATATACAGTATATTATATATTAAAGTAATAAAACTGAGATTTGTCTGCATTGATGCCTTTTCTTGTCTAAACATGTTTTTTTACAGATGCTACTCAGTAATGTAAACACCATCTACATGACGTTTCAAACATCACTATGTTTTAGATAATGCACTGTCGGGATGCCTATGGGAGTCATGTAGTCTCAGAAAAAAAGGTACAAAAGATAAAAATGAGATTTGTCTGCATTGATGCCTTTTCTTGTCTAAACATGTTTTTTTTACAGATGCTACTCAGTAATGTAAACACCATCTACATGACGTTTCAAACATCACTATGTTTTAGATAATGCACTGTCGGGATGCCTATGGGAGTCATACAGTCTCAGAAAAAAAGGTACAAAAGCTGTCCCTGGGGCAGTACTTTTTCAAAAGGTACACTTTTGTACCTTATTTGTACCTATAATGGTGTGCATTAGTACCTTAAATTTACATATTAGTACCTTTTGAAAGGGTACCGCCCCAGTGACAGCTTTTGTACCTTTTGAGTGTATGAGGCTTATTCTGTGCATGTTGGGAAGGATTTGTTTCATGCTTGATCGTGTTTGTTGGCTGCCACTCCTCATATAGTCAGACTGCATTTCAGTTGTTCAGATAAGAAGAGAAACTGCAGCAGTCATCCAAGAAGAAAGTGGAGGAATAGGCATGACATGCAAAGATTGTTTTTGTGTGTGAATGTGTCAGTTTGTACATGTGCAGCGGATGGGCAATTGGGTCAAAGACCAACTCATGGATTTTCATTGAATTTAAAAGACTAAAGCATGAAATCTACATTACTTTTGACTCAGGAGCTGACAAAGTATGATGTTTCTGTTCATATTAATTTAGCTTAACAACCATCTCCATTAGATTTTACAGTACTGAATGACTATGCACAAAAGTCTTCATCTTAAAAGATGCATGACCATATAGGATTTAAAACGCAAGTATCATATAAAACATTGACTGTACATGTGAGAATACTTTCAGGAAAGTAAGGTATACAGCCTGTGCTCAGACCACCTTGTTGGACAAAGTTGCACCAGAAACTGTATAAAGTGAGAGGTAGAAATATGCAGAATGAGAGAATGTCATTGAATGTTATGTTCAGAATCCAGTCCACTGTTTGGGCATGTGGATGGTACTGACTTGCAGTGCAGCTGTCAGCATTTGAGCCTCTTTTAAGGAGATTACACAACATTCCATGAACGCACTGAAACTTTTCTCACTCCACCCTGTATGCGATCCCTGACCCATGCCAGTCGGGCTTTAAAGTGTACTGGTATGAATATATTATGCTGAGATTTAATCAATCCCATTATGTGTGTTATAACTGAGCCTGTATCTCCACCTCCACTCCACTAGATGGCACCATCCCATGAGTAATAGTTTGGTGTCAGCTTGCTGTCTAAATATATGCTATTATATGCTATATCCAGTATGATAGTACTGGAAGGCATTTATGTGTAGACACGTAACAGCATTTTTGGACTTTATACTGATGGCTGTCAGCATCATAAAAAGGTAAATTACACCTGAGATATGGCATTCTCTGTATACACACACACACACACACACAATGTATTAATTATATATAATAAATTCTTTAACTATATACATTTTATATATATATTCATTTACACACACACACACACACACACACACACATATAGTAGCCTATGTACAGAATGTATTGTATATAATATATATATATATATTTCTTTGTTTAATTCATATACACACACACACACACACACACAGTGTATTAATTATATATAATAAATTCTTTAACTACATACATTTTATATATATATCCATTTACACACACACACACACACACATATAGTAGCCTATGTACAGAATGTATTGTATATAATATATATATATATATATTTCTTTGTTTAATTCATATCCCAACAATCCCACTTTATTACAATTTAATGCAACCTCAGTGTATCATGGTCAGGGATTGAGGATTTAATTTAAAACCCATTATTATGGCAGAAAGTGAGTCAGAGTGAGTCTTTGTTCTCTTGACACCAGATTGCCAGGTGTTTTCATTCCGCTGAAGCAAAGATGGTTTTTGATATAATATACATACACTATAGCTATAATCAAGAAACTGATCTGATTTACTTTTTTTTCATCCACTAGACAAACAGGAAGAATGGGGGATTTGGGCCTGTGTGTGTTCTCATGATGCCATCAGCCAATCAGAGTTGTCATGATGTCACCCATGAGCAAAAATGGCAGATTCAAACTATATATTTCCAACCAGCCAAACAAGTGATTTTGAGATGAATAGGAATGCTAACGGATAGCATTCTCTTCTAGGGATTATAAAACATCTTGTCTTGTCTCACAGGGACATATGATGTGTCTGTGGTTTTATTTGATTGATTGTGAATTTCAAAGATGTCTCCCTTTCTATCTCACACCCTCTCTGTTACTTTCTAATTCAGAAAGCCTAAACTGCAGCTCAAGGAAGGAAAGCTAATGACTAGCCTGAACAGAGAAGCACATGGTGGGGGAGCTGTCAGTCAAAATGTGTCACTGGCCGTATGTGGCAACAATTAACGCCTACAAGATAAGGTAAACACGTCTTAGACTTCTCCTTCTGGCTCATTTAATAGACAATGCCTGTGTTTATTCCATCTGGGTACACAAAGTGATGTGAAACAAGGAAATGTAGAAAAGGACTAAAAGTGTTGGTCTGGGGAATGAAAGTTTGCTGCATTCTTTGTAGGAAGTGCTTGAATAAGAGTCTGGTGTTTGAATAAGACAAAGTACAGCGGAGCCTGGTTGCTCTGTCCAAACTCTGTTTAAAGAGAAATGACAGTGGCATTTATACTGACAGAAATCTTGTATTCAAGGCAGAAGACAAGCTGGAGAAAGTCATTTGGGATGTTTAACTGCTTAGCTTTTAGTCCAGTTTGAGGCCACACTTGCTTTGCTTGACTAGCGATATGAAAAGCCATGGGAAGGAGCAGAAGGGAGGCAACATTTTATAATGCTGTCTATTTTTGCTACAGCTTTTTTTTTTTTTTATTCAGACCCAAATGTTGTTCAAAGCTGCCCTGCTAATATTTTAGCATTCTAGGTCATTCTAGCCCACTGTATCTCCATGTAGGGAAGACCAGGGTTGGTTGGCATCATTTTTTTTTTTTTTTTTTTCAATATAGCCCATAAATATAATGTAAAATTACACCAACCAAACAAAATATGTATTGTTGCCAAAGTGTTAAAGAGAAAAGCAACAAACAGAAATGGGACAGAATTAGCATTCTAGGTCATTCTAGCCCACTGTATCTCCATGTAGGGAAGACCAGGGTTGGTTGGCATCATTTTTTTTTTTTTTCAATATAGCCCATAAATATAATGTACAATTACACCAACCAAACAAAATATGTATTGTTGCCAAAGTGTTAAAGACAAAAGCAACAAACAGAAATGGGACAGAAACAATCAAATGCAAAAGCATAAATAGATAAATATATTTTTATGATCAATGTGATTTATTTATACATTAGAACATTTAAGACGTTCCTTATGTTTACCAAGGCTGCATTTATTTGATTAAAATACAATTAAACAGTTAAATATATTAAAATAAAAAAGTTATTTGAAATTCCAATGCTATTTTAAAATATAATTTATTCTTGTGATGGCAAAGCTGAATTTTCAGCAGCCATTACTCCAGTCTTCAGTGTCACATGATCCTTCTGAATTCATTCTAATATGCCGATTTCATGCTCAATAAACATTTATTATCAATGTTTTAAAATGTTGTTAATATTTTTGTGGAAATCATGATACAGTTTTTTTTTTTTTCAGTATTCTTGTATTATGTAATTACAAGTCTTCAGAGCTGCTTAAAATGTTTCATTACTCTTACATTATATCCCATGTACCAACCAACATTAAAGCCAATGTGCCGATGGACCATCTCAACTCACACTCTTTTCTTAAACAATATTAGCCAAGTGACATTATTTATTTTAGGCTTCTAGATTATTCCACTGTCTCTGCCAATTCACAGCTCCTCCGTCATACTATACGCATATAGTATGCTGTCATGCAAGCAGCAATGAGACCTTGTGTGCGAAGGACACATGTAATATGCATTTGACCGCCTGTCTGCCGAGTTACTGCAGCAGCAAGGCTGCGTTAGCCATGCATGGGCTAGCATGACTGACAAACACATGCATACACACACAAAATAATAAACATATGTCGCTTAACAAACTACCTGATGATTAGGGAACTTCTCACTGTTCCAGCAGAAGCTGGCCAAAAACTCCATGCTGACAAGCGATTCACACATGCAAGTTTGCCAAGCCAAGTTCTGACAGGTGTTAAAATGCAGACATGGATGTGAACACTCGCATAGAACCATCTAGACCGCTGGCAGAGAAGAAGACTAATTGCATATGTGTGTGCTTTGCACTTTCTAGCTGCAAGAGAATTCAGCGCCAATGCCGTCTTCTGCCCAATAAAGCGCTGTCACTTCTCTACAGTCATCAGACTTTGTGCCTTCCATTTAAGGGATTCCTGTTCATATGCTCAGCTGTCACATCAGCATCAGAAACGTCAAGTGGAAAGAGAGAAATCAGGCCGTGCAAATGGTCTCGCCTGAAATCTGCAATCACAGATGCAAAGTCCTTTCAAGAAAGTTACAACCAAGTAAACAACTGACTACTCTCAGTTCAGGACATTCAAAGGTCATGGATGTGTCAAAGGATGTGCGAATGTCATAGAAAAAGAGAAATGAGACTGGCCCAGTGTTCAGCATTATTTGGAGAAACATAAGGAGCTGATAAATGTTTATGGGTGAACCACATTTGACAAAAAAATGTAAAAAACAAATACAGGAATATATATTATTTATATAAATATTTTATATGGTTTTTTTCTTAAAGACAATGAAAAATACGAATAACTTTAACATACACAAAAAAGGAAAAATTGAAATCGCATCATATGACCCCTTTAAAATTGTTCTCTGCTTTAATGAGTAATTAAATGAATAACTAATCTAACTTGAAGATCAGCTTAACCCATAACCCTTAACTCACAGATGCCTTATAGGCAGTGGAAGTGCTGGAAATGTGTCATGTTGTAAGTCCTGAGGTACATAGTGCTTCTTTAACAGGAACAGACATGAATATTCACAACTGCCACCAAACACTTACCCAGGCAGCCATTTTAAGCACTCACAAAACAACACATTGTACTAATACATTTGACTCTTGAGAATAGAATTTTCTCAGAAAAAAAACATTCATACAAATGATTACAATATAAGCCTTTTTGTCTTTGTCAATGTGCAGTATACAGGGCAATACTTTTGTAGATAAAAAAAACTTTTAAAAGCAATGTGTAGAAGTGGTGAATAAATATAAAAAGCTTTTGCCAGAAATCTGTGCATTCAGGGCAGAGGCATCACGATTGGGATCAATGTGAGTGAAATTAAAATAAAATCCTGGCATTTTATTTGTCAGCGCTATTGTGCAACAAGGACAGTTTAAATCCCAAATGACGTGAAAAGATCTCATCTAGTATAAAAATGAACTACCAAGGCCAAGTGTACAAGTGCAACCAGGCAAAAAGTGACACATCATGAATCAGGTGATGGGTAATAATCTGCACAAACATTACAGGAAAGGAAAACATCTACAAGCTAAGGAGGGAGGGGTGGTTCTTACAGGGCCCTCATGGCCTGGGGAGGTACACTATGTTTGGGATGGAGGGTGACTTCTGATGATGACATGCTGTTCTATGTTCTGAGTAGTGACAGATGTAGGCTATGCTGCTGCGCCTCAGGACGAGTGCTGGCACAGTCAATAAACAAGAGGTTAACAGGTCGAATTATTAACAGAATGGCCAGCAGGGGGCAGTACAAGTACATTCTGTCACAATTTACTCACCCTCATGTTGTTCAAAATCCATTTTCTTCTGTAGAACACAAAAAGAGATATTTTGGGCATCTACATTCTTAAAATAATAATAACAATAATAAAATAAAAATCTAATAAATGCTGTTATTTTGAACTTACTATTTATCAAAGAATCCTGAAAAAATAATGTAAATGTTTTTTACAAAAATATTAAAAATAATAAATGCTTCTTGAGCAGAAATCAACATATTGCGTGACACTGAAGACTGGAGTAATGGCTGCTGAAAATTCAGCTTTAATTACATTTTATACTTTAAAAATATTTTAAAATAGATAACAGTTACTTTAAATTGCAATAATATTTCGTAATATTACTGTTTTTCTTGTTATCAAATAAATGCAGCCTTGGTGAGCATATTATAAATATTTTTCATAAGAAATTCTATTCTATTATCTGTTATTTGGGAAGCAGTCATTACTTTTGCAGTCCCGTTCTGAGCTTTCTTGTAATTATATGCATCACCTTTAAGCGAAAGGTTAATGAAAAATACTGTATATGACAATGCTGTTTCAGCTCTAGTAACAAGAATGAAAAAATTATATTGAGGATGGGGATGGATGGGGATTTTAGCACATATTCATCTCTAATGGGACCTGCAACATTTGCATTGCTAACCCAGCTCCTCAACTCCACCATCAACCTTGTACTCTGTACTAGAAATTGAGCTGTTAGCAGCCAGGGTGTTAATGACATCCACAATCACAGGTCTATACTTGTAAAGTGCAGCGGCCCCTGTAATAACATTTGAATTGTCTGGTGTGAATAAACTGCAAATTTTCTGAGGCATGAACTTAATTTGCTGATTCCATATTAAATGGTCAGAGCGGTTAGGCTTCTGTCTGAAAGTTGTTATACTGTGAACTGAACCATTAAGTGTTTAGACGCCTGTTTGTTTCACTGGCTCTTTTTCATCCTGGTGTCTGGTCTTAGATTTTATACCAATACTTGGAGTGTTTTTATGGATTTTGTTACAAACATGCAGTTTTTGACTTCACATGATGTTAATTGATGGACTGGAGTCATGTGGATTACTTGTGGATTATCGTGATGTTTTTATCAGATGTTTGAACTCTTATTCTGACGGCACCCATTCACTGCAGAGGATCCATTGGTGAGCCACTGATGTAATGCTATATTTCTCCAAATCTGATGAAGAAATAAATTCATCTACATCTTGGATGGCCTGAGAGTGAGTACATTTTCAGCAAATTTTCATTTTTGGGTGAACTATTCCTTTAAAGACACATGGACCTTAGTCAGGGTGGATGTTTTAATTTTTCTGTGCATCCATCCCTCCCAACCTCAATTTCATTCACAAAAAAAATAAATATGGCGTCTGGACTGAGCAATGTGCAGAGTTAAGTATAAAGAACATGCCACTCATGTTGTAAAGAGAGACAGACACTGCTTAGTTGAACATTATATTTTTCTGCCTGTACTTTTGTTAAACATGTTTGTCAAAGGTGCTGTTGAAAAAAAAGGTAGTGCGTACACCTGTAAAGATGATGGAAGGCTGATTGTCGCAACGGTTTTATGATAGTTTGGTGTGCAGTGACCTCTGGTGGAGAAAGACACAAGTCAAGTCTGTCCTGAGAGATTCATTCATAAACATGCTTGCTTCTCAATCCATTCAATCCAAAGGGACAAAGAATCAGTTTCTTTTATTGCTTGCCATGTGCAATAATTAAGTGTATGGTTTTGCAATATTTAATTTTGTTAATTTTAAAAATGTATCGTCCTTGATTCCTATGTGCTGATGTCATATTGGTAATTTTATTTTACTTAAGCCAAAAAAGAAATGAGCACTTTCATTCAGCAAGGATGCATTAAATTAATCCAAACTGGTGTTGTTAAAATATATTTCAATTAAATGCTGTTTTTTGAGTTTTATATTCACCAAATAAAAAATGTATCTTGTGTTATTTATTTTTTTAAATAAACAGCTTAACTGTTTTCAGCTGTGATAATATAAAGAAATGTTTCTTGAGCAACAAATCAGCATATTACATTGAATTCTGAAGGATCATGTCATGTGACACTGAAGACTAGAGTAATGTATGCTGAAAATTCAGCTTTACCATCACAAAAATAAATTACATTTTAAAATGTATATTCAAATAGAAAACACTTATTTTAAATCGTAATAATATTTCACAATATTACTGCTTTCATTGTATTTTAGATCAAATAAATGCAGTGAGCGTAAGAGACTTATTTCAAAAACATTTAAAAATCGAATTGACCCGAAAGTTTTAAATAGCCACGGTTCAGGCAGATTATTAAGGCCAATACTTTTACTTTACTCTACTTTTAGTCATTTAGCAGACGCTGTACTGAAATAACTCAAATTAAATAAAACTAAAACTTAATAAAAAACCTATATAGACATAATAAAAAACTAATAAAATTACAACATTACTACAACTGTAACTAAAACTAAAATAGATAACTAATACAAATCAAACTACATTAGTTTATCAGTAATCCTAAAAAAATAACACTGAGCCAAACACACATGCTAAAATAACAACAACTTACTGATACATAGTAAGAAATGGTTATAAAAAATAAAAAACTGAAACAGAAGTGAAACAAGTAGTAGGAAAGAGGAGAAATAAAAAGCAATACTTATTTATAATAATTGAATAAATAATGTATTTATCCAATACATCTCTCAATGTCAGTTCTTGTGTCAAATAATAAATAAAAAAATCCTATTCAGTTTTGTGTGGTGCCTACAAGCAGTACATGATAAGTATTTTAAAAAATAATGTTTGATTTTCAAGTACATTTTTGTTCCTTTGGTATGACAAAGTATTTTTAATGCATTTGGAGATGCATTAACAGCCAAACAAATAAACCAAGAAAAACAGAACTAGTTCTCATCAAACATAATGCATCAAACTCAGGACTAATAAATAAAACTAAACACGGAAGTCAGAAAATTAAATAAAACGTCTGCCACACCAAATAAGCTTGGATTTCTTACAATGACATGCAGAACAAGAAATATAAGTGTGTGTGTGTGTGTGTGTGTGTTTAGATATATAGAAAATATATATATATATGTGTGTGTGTGTGTGTGTGTGTGTGTGTGTGTGTGTGTGTGTAATAAACAGCACACCTGGCCTCTCCTTCCCTAAACTTATTGTTTTATGAGACAGCCAAGAATATCAAAACTTTTTCTTGGGGAAGAAAGACTTTGGTCCTGTTTCTCGCCAGCTGCTGATCCTTGACTAATGGAACTGGGAAGGTGGTCCAAACTTCAAAAAACAAGTCACTCAGAAGCAGAAAAACATCCCGCATTGCAGTTGAGTCAAAATTGGTAAAAGAGACAATGTGAATAGGGGCAGGAATTTATGTGGCTTGAGGAGGAAAGACAGCCTGTGTGTGCGTGCGTGCGTGCGTGCGTGCGTGCGTGCGTGAGTGTGTGTGTGTGTATCAAAGTCAGGTCAACACCACTATTGTTTTCAAGACAATAGATCAAGGGTGCTGGTGCTTCTTTTATGGGTCGAGGTGTGCAGCGGTTAACCTGTTTGCTAAAGGCTAAACTGCTCCACCTCATTGAGATGTGCAGTAAAAAGCTTATAGGTGACACCCAGTTAGATGGATAATCTGATAAAACATACTGTATACTATCTATTTACATATATAACATAAAAGTGTTTAATATTTTATAAGAGAGGCTTAATTCACCTAATAAAATAAACATGTACACTACTATTCAATCATTTGGATATTAATACATTTATTCACCAAGGTTGCATTCATTTAATCAAACATTACAGATAGCACATAATGTTTATAAATGACCTTTTATTTCAAACAAGTGCCATATTCTACACACTTCATTCATCAAATAATGTTAAACTTTGTAGTTTTGCAGACCCTTGGCATTCAAGTCAGGTTATTCAAATAATCAGGTGAAGTTTCATCCCATGGGTTCATGAGTTCTTTTCCCATTCTTCTGTTTTGTTTGCATGTCAGATGTGCCTTTGTGCCTTTGTATTTGAATCTCTTGCATCTTGTGTTTGCTGTGACCTGTTCAGTGAATCTGCCAGCTGTATCTGGGGCTTCCACTTCTCTTTCTGTCCTGTTTAGGTCCAGTTTGCTTTCTTATTTATAAATATAAGTAGCACAACCATTTGGAACTGTGTTGAGATAAAGGTTTCTCTATAGCAAGTTAACAGCACAATAGAATGATTGCGTTTGCATGACTTTACACAATGTTTCTTAGAAGACAATTAAATCATAGCTGCTAAAAATGGTAGACTGAATTATGAAACAGTTATTTTAAATAGTAATAATATTTTGTAACTTAAATCATGTATTTCTGTTAAAATACCATTAAATGCGATCTTGGTGAAGTTTCAGTTTCTTTTAAAAATACAATACTGGTCAACAATTTGGGGTTGGTTAAGATTTTAAAACGGTTTTTTTTTTTTATAAAGAAGGGTTTTTATGCTCACCAACGCTGCATTTATTAGATCAAAAATACAGTATATATATATAATCTTACTGACCCCAAATTTTTGAACAGTACTGGAGAAATAGTAGAATCAGTTGATTTAGTTGTAGGGATGAGAATAAAGGCAACATATTGAAGCATAACTCATCTGTTTTATAATATGCCGTCACACAGGCATCAGTGGTGGTATGTAGCTGTAAACCGGCACAAATTACTATACATTTATGTTTAGGCACGGTTATACTATATGCAATTATGATCAACACACAAAAAAATGCTTTTTGCAGATTAACACATAGTCAGGGGTTCTTCTCTCTCTTACCCCATCCTCCTGAGGTAGAGCAAGAGAGAGGAAAGAGGGGGCATTGGCCTCAGGCTTGGGATAGCCCTCCATAGGGACAGCGATGAGGACCAGACCTGGATGTGGGCCCACCCTGAGCTCTGCATTACTGAAGTATTCAGGGTCTGAGATGCAGTCTGTGTAACTACCCAGACACAGAGAGATTCTAATAGGCTGATTTGCTGCTCAAGAATCATTTATTATTATTATTATCAATGTTGAAAACAGCTGTAATGCTTAATATTTTTGTGGAAAGAAATCATATTTTTTTCAGAATTCTTTGATGAAAAATAAAGTTATTTATCATTTATTTGAAATCTTTTATTTAATGTATATATATAGCATAACTCATCTGTTTTATAATATGCCGTCACACAGGCATCAGTGGTGGTATGTAGCTGTAAACCGGCACAAATTACTGTACATTTATGTTTAGGCACGGTTATACTATATGCAATTATGATCAACACACAAAAAAATGCTTTTTGCAGATTAACACATAGTCAGGGGTTCTTCTCTCTCTTACCCCATCCTCCTGAGGTAGAGCAAGAGAGAGGAAAGAGGGGGCATTGGCCTCAGGCTTGGGATAGCCCTCCATAGGGACAGCGATGAGGACCAGACCTGGATGTGGGCCCACCCTGAGCTCTGCATTACTGAAGTATTCAGGGTCTGAGATGCAGTCTGTGTAACTACCCAGACACAGAGAGAGATAAACACAAAACACGCACACTGAGACTGTAAATAAACATGTATGTATCAGAGCTCAGAGGGCCAGTTAGGCCAACAAAGCCCTCTGTGATAAATTGTACTCCAAACGCCAGCCATGCCGAAACTAGACAGACATGGCCATCACTTCACCCTCAAAACCAATGAGGACAAGAGACTTGAGTGTCATCCAAATGCTCCACATAAAATTGTGACGACACTACAAAGTGTTTTTCCGCCTGTAATTGAGGTAAGGGAACTGTCATCATCACATTCACAAGTTTCCCACTACAGCATATTTTGTCATGTGCATTATGTAACTGTGTACATGCTACATAAAATCAAACGCAAAATACACTTTTGTGCACTAAATGAAAGAGTCTGCATAAACCAATCTAAGATCTGAAGGAAGAAAACAATTTTGAATAAAAGGAATACTGTCATTTGAGTACATTAACACGGCGCCAAGGAAGCCAAGTATCATTTCAGATTTATCTTTTACAGTGGAAAGCTAATCTTTATTGCTCCCATAAGAACAAGATTAATTGGGTAATGGAAATAGCTCTGCATAGTTACATGATTGGGATGCAAACCAAGATTTCATTTGGACTTTGCTTTGTGATATGACATCAAAGAGTAAAGAAAAACATGGTGATAACATTTATGGACGTATTTGTAGAGATTTTTATTTGAAGGAAACCATATAGCCAATACACAACAGCTTCATAAAGACTGAAAAGTGTAAATAGTAGTAAGTAGTTCTGGTAGTTTTCTTTTTGTATTATGTTGTGTTATGCTTTTTTTCTAATTATTTGTATATAAAAAAAACTTGTTATTTTTCATTTATCTTTCATTTTTATGTTATTACATAAAAAGTTAACTTTCAGTAGACTATAGACTCTTGACTATATATATATATATATATATATATGTATATATCTTTTCATTTTTATATTCATTTAAATAATTTATTTATATATTCATCATGAATAAAATATAAACTATTTGCTTGCTTGTTTGCTTATTTATTTATTTGTCTGTTTTCTTGGCTTACTACTCTGCAACTAATTCTGCCCATAATACAATCTTGAGTGTATTATGCTGAGTGTTGATAGTTTATTTGTGTTTATTTACTTTTTGGCCTTTCTACTATATATATATATATATTGGAATTTTATTTATTGATTTGTGTGTTTATTCTAATACGTAGATGCAATATTTCTGCCCATTAAGTTTTTTTGGACGATCTTTTTATTATTATTTATATACATTTTAACTCCTCCCACACAAAGTTGTAAGAAGCACATGTGAAACGCCCACTGTCTAGTCTGCCTCTAGTGCGCATGCGCAGATGGTTGACGTGCGCTGAGCGCTGAAGAAAAGGAACGGCCGGCGCCATGCGCTGAGACTTCACAAGTGTCAAAACATAGATGTCGCGGGAATGTGAGAGCGTCACGTTGCCCTCCGTCAACTGGAATGAAAACGGCAGCGGAGGGCGGAGGCCGGAGGCCCAGGGGCAGCGTTTCTTTCAATTTCGCTTGTGGATACTTGTAGTGAAGTTGCAGGCTGATACAGTAATATAGCGCAGAAACATGGAGGAAAACTCCAGGGAAAGCGACCGTCTGGAGCGAGAGCGCCAGTACTGCGAGCTGTGCGGGAAAATGGAGAACCTGATGAAGTGCGGACGGTGCCGCAGCTCGTTCTACTGCAGCAAAGAGCACCAGAGACAGGACTGCAAGAAGCACAAGCGGCTGTGCAAGGAGGCCGACAAGCAGCAGCAGCCGCAGCCGCCGGCTGAAGAGCGCAGCGCCGTACAGAACAACACTTCAGATCAGTCCAACACTTCTCCGAGTAACTCTACCGTTACGTCACCCGGCCAAAGAATGCCAGAATTTATCAAGTCCGCCACGGGCTCTGACACCAAACCGACCGCAGACAGTTTTAAACCCAACGGACAGACACGGTCACCTCCTCAGAAGCTGGCCACGGACTATATTGTGCCCTGCTTGAACAAGCACGGCATCTGTGTGATCGACAACTTCCTAGGTGAGGAAATCGGACGCAGTATTCTGGAGGACGTGCAGGAGCTTTACCTGACCGGCGGCTTTACGGACGGGCAGCTGGTCAGTCAGAGGAGCGACTCGTCTAAGGACATTCGAGGGGATAAGATCACCTGGGTGGAGGGGAAGGAGCCCGGCTGTGAGAGGATAGCGTTTCTCATGAGCCGCATGGACGAGCTGATCCGACACTGTAACGGAAAACTGGGCGACTACAAGATCAATGGAAGGACGAAAGTAAGTAACTTAGAGATGTCATTGAAGGAAAAATATGATAACTGGTGCAATCAGTGATTATGTGCTAATTAAAAAAAAAAAAAAGTTTTATGCTTAAACAAATGAGCGATTTTGAGAAATATCATGAAAATTGAGGATTGACCAATCAGGTAGAGCATTCATGATGAATATTAATATGTCTCCCACTAACATCCCACTGGAAATTATGCATGATGGCCGCCCCCTCATGGGCGTCGCCATGTTGATGTCACATGACCAGGCACACCTGCTGCACACCAGTAACATGCAAAAAAATCATTTAAAACTTAGCATCTTACAAATATGTGTTGGTTGAGGCAGACGAATGCAGCAATACAAAAAGTACTGAATTGTGGTTGTGAATTAGCAGTAGTTAGTAAACAAACATGTCTAGAGTCCAAAAACTAGTACTTGTGAAGCCTAGTTCACACTACATGACTTTAAATGTCGGCAGATTGCTGTGCTGTTCAGACTACATGACTTGCTGTCTGTCTTGAAGTCGGATAGTTAGCATGCTAGATATTTGTTTGTTGTCTACGAGGTGTCGGCTACACATCAGTGAGCCTCTTTGATGCTTCATTGAGTAGTTCACACACAAAGATTGCCAAGCGCTTATCACCTGCAGATTTTCCCCCGATCACAGCCTGACCTGTCTGCGAGCTCGTTGACTTGCAAATCGGGCTTAAAATCCTGTAGTGTGAACTTGGCTTGAGATGAATAAGAGGTAGCTGAACATGTACATGAACGCACCATTCATTTATAAAAACATTATCTAGGAAAGGGAAACCTAGAAATGTAAGAATTTTAACTTATTCATTATTTTTATTAATTTAATTAATATTATTATTAATTAGTTTTAAATAATATTATTTGAATTACTTATTAGGAATTAGGTCATTTAAGAGTTTAATATAAATATGTGGATGCTTTTTTTTCTATATTTCATATGAAAAAGTGTTTATGTATTTATTGGTTTATTGTTCTAATTATTATTATATATTTTTTTCTTATTTAAATTTTTTTTTTATGCGTTTGTGATGGGTATTATCACAAAAGGAAAAAAAGTGAAGGAAGATAAAGTAGAAGGAAAAATGAGGAATACCTATTGGTAAAAAATATGATGTCTTTAAAGGAAATGTTTATTTGTATAACTGTATTAAATGTGCTTGAACTGAAAGACATAATAAAGTATATATAAAAATAAATGTCAGAATTTTAAAGGCCTTGAAAATCATGGAAATTTTATAGAGAAAGTAATTTTTGTTATAGTTATGCTCATTTTTTAAATTTAATCTGCTAGTAACTGCTTTTTGAGAGTGCAATGGCTATAAAATTATTATTTTCTTATCCAGTAATCTAATGGAAAATCATTGGTGAACAGGCATTGAAACATATGGTTGGGGGAACAGGTGAAGGTCCGATTAACACATCCTGGATGGGTTAGGTTTAAACTTCATTCCGTGTCACTTTAGATGGGAAGAGGCCTCACCATTTCAATATTCACCCTCCTCCTCGCCAGTCCTCGGTCATGGATCTTTGCAGGTGATGATAGGACAGTGGCGGCATGGCATCCTGTCTTTCAATAGAAAGGGAATCTTAAGAAATGTTATTCAGACGTTATATTAAAAATGAAAGCAGTTCCCTTTCATGGGAACTTCGAACTGCATCCTCTAGGGGTCGCTATGGGGAACGCCTCATCGTGACCCGTGTCTGAAGCATCCACTGAAAAAACACCAACTAGTTGGCCGGCGACAGCCATGATGTCACTACCGGTGCGACTATAGTATAAATAGGTGCCGGGAGCACACATCTCTCTCTTCTTCGTCTTCATTGACTATTCTGTTTGAAGCGTGCATTTCCAAGGAAAAAGTAAGAGCTATCTCTATTCATTATGGCGAGCACTAGCAGAGCGTTTAGAAGGTGTGTGCATCCGTGTCATCACTATTTGACACCCGATGACTCACACGATCTATGCGTTGTCTGTTTGGGCGAAGAGCACGCACGCGATGTCCTCGAGGGGGCA
>NW_015540836.1:156773-157906 GCF_001515605.1 Sinocyclocheilus anshuiensis | reverse complement strand
TTGCCATGCTGCGGACGCAAGCTTCAGACGAAGAAGTGAATGATGTGTGCTCCCGGCGCCTATTTATACTATAGTCGCACCGGTAGTGACGTCATGGCTGTCGCCGGCCAGCGAGTTGGTGTTTTTTCAATGTATGCTTCAGACATGGGTCACGACGAGGCGTTCCCCATAGCGACCCCTAGAGGACGCAGTGTCTCGTTCCCTACTCAGGGAACCATGGTT
Organism: Sinocyclocheilus anshuiensis; assembly: GCF_001515605.1. NCBI lineage: Eukaryota > Metazoa > Chordata > Actinopteri > Cypriniformes > Cyprinidae > Sinocyclocheilus > Sinocyclocheilus anshuiensis. The sequence goes on along the minus strand of NW_015540836.1, from coordinate 157,684 downwards.
ACATAAGTAACCTGAGACGTTCTTTCTCACATTGAGGGCATTACTGAACAGCCTCTGTAGTATATTTCTGAACAAATGTCACTGTGAGTTTATACTAAATCACTGGTTTCTCACATTACATTTTTCACCGCATTTGTAGCAGCTCTGAAAACCCCCTACAATAAATGTTCTGGACTAAACTAAACTAGATTAAAGACCTTGGACATATGCACCATCAGGACTCTCCCTCAGTTTCAATTGTTCTTGAACATTCTACACCCACAAATAATGTCAGATTGACCGTTTTTTAAAAACAGGATCTTCCTGTGGAGCCACAAACTATTGGCGTTTTTCCACCGCATGGTACGGCACGGTACGGTTCACTTTTGGGGGGTTTTCCACTGGGTTACAGTACCTGGTACTTTTTTTAGTACCCCCTCGGTTGAGGTTCCAAGTGAACCGTACCGTTACCAAAATGTGACATGTAAACTCTGCTGATCACGGATTGGCCGGAGGGAATCGTCACTACCTGCATCACTGAACTTGCGACACAAACACAACAGAACCGCTAGATTTAAATCAGCACAGCCAGCGAAGGATCGAACGCAACTGTTTTGAACAAGCGCACCTTTTTTAACAACCAAAAAGTGGCTGTTTCGTGGTCTGTTGAGGAAGTACAGACGTTCCTCTCGTTGATAGCAGATGAGCGGATCCAGCGAGAGCTTGATGGGGCGACGCGGAATGAAAAAGTTTTTCAGGAGTCGCGGGAATAGAGGCGGCGCAACTTTAACGACATGTGAATAATCCCGCCCACTCTAAAGCGGTACTGAACTGCAGTGGAAACGCGAACCGTGCCAAGCCGAACCGTGCCGTGCCGTGCCGTACTGAGCCGTACCGAGCCGAGTCGTACCACGCAGTGGAAAAGCGCCATA
>NW_015540836.1:152911-156579 GCF_001515605.1 Sinocyclocheilus anshuiensis | reverse complement strand
GTGACGTGTAAACTCTGCTGATCACGGATTGGCCGGAGAGAATCGTCACTACCTGCGTCACTGAACTTGCGACACAAACACAACAGAACCGCTAGATTTAAATCAGCACAGCCAGCGAAGGATCGAACGCAACTGTTTTGAACAAGCGCACCTTTTTTAACAACCAAAAAGTGGCTGTTTCGTGGTCTGTTGAGGAAGTACAGACGTTCCTCTCGTTGATAGCAGATGAGCGGATCCAGCGAGAGCTTGATGGGGCGACGCGGAATGAAAAAGTTTTTCAGGAGTCGCGGGAATAGAGGCGGCGCAACTTTAACGACATGTGAATAATCCCGCCCACTCTAAAGCGGTACTGAACTGCAGTGGAAACGCGAGCCGACCCGTGCCGTACCGTACTGAGCCGTGCCAAGCCGAGTCGTACCACGCAGTGGAAAAGCGCCATATGTTACTGATAGTGCCTTTGTGAGTTATCCTCAACCAGCATGGCTCTCATATTTCGACAGGTCAGGGAAACGCCTGCGACCACCAGCTGCTATCAGGCGTACCCAATGCATGCACAATGTTTGGACAAATCTCTAACCTCTCAAGGTTTAGGAAAACCATCACCTTTTTCCTCTTAGTGTAAACAGGCATGCTTAATTTGACCTACAGGAAATTTGCAAGGATTATGCAAGAGTTGGTGTGATTACCCATTTGAAAAAAAACGGCATATGCTTGTTATGTTTTGAAGCGTGGCTGCTGGTTTGAGCTGGTCCTTAGCTGGTCATGAGCGGGTTTAAGCTGGCCATGTGCTGATCCTAAGCTGGTCCTGAGAAGGAGCTAGTTGCTTAGGACCAGCACATGACCAGCTTAAACCAGCTTAAAACCAGCAGCCATGCTTCAAAACATACCTAACCTACATATGCAAGATTATATGTAAGTTGTAGGCCTATGTCTCATTTTAGACCACGCACTTTGGTAGGTCTTTTGGCTCATCAGAGTTTAAAGTGTCTCTTATTTAAAGACAAAAACCTCAGTACTTCATTGACTGACTGTGCCTGGGGGAGTATGTGTTCCTCCTCTTTTTTTATTTTATTTAGATTCACTCCCTCTACGCCACAGCATGCTGTCACAGGCATGCTTTGCGATCAGTAACGTACACCATGATCAGACTGTCAATAAAAACCATGCTATTATGAAGGAGAAACATTAATGCTTAAAACATTTATTCTTTAAGCATAAATGTTTCCATGGCTAAAGATAACTAGCATTAAGTAAAGAGTAGTTTTTACATTTGTGCATAAAGTGCCCCTATTATGCCATTTTTAAGGTTCCTCCTAATATTGTTTTGGGAGTCTCCTACACTCTAAAAAATGCTGGGTTGTTTCAACCCAACTTTGGGTCAAATATGGACTAACCCAACCATTGGGTTAAATTTTTACATTAAATTTTTAACCCAAAAGTTGGGTTAGTCCATATTAGACCCAAAGTTGGGTTGAAACAACCCAGCATTTTTTAGAGTGTACAATAGGTTTACATGCATGCAAGGTCAAAAAACACTTTGGTTTTCTCAAAATATGCATTTAATATCACCTCATTTTCCAATGATTCTCAAACGATTCGTTCAAAGCAGTTTTAAGATTCAATCTCTCTAAGCCCCTCCTTTCCGTGAGCCTACTCTGCTCTGATTGGTCAGATGGCCCAGTCTGTTGTGATTGGTCTACCGTGTACAGTGTGTGTTGGAAACAATACGCCCATTGCCATAGTTCTATATTTTTAATGCTTGATGGAAAATATAAACATCAATTATTAATCATACTTACAGGTTGTGATTCAGTGGAGCCAGCTGGTCCAAATAAACTGTATTGAACCATCTTTCAAGAGCAAGCATTTTGTGAATCCCACGTTGAACTTCACAAGATTAGAGAAACAGTCGTCAGTAAAATGACGGGAACACAAAAAAGATTGGTGTTGTACAGCTGTGGTACAGTGGGGAAAAAATAAATTTTAACCACTGTTTCTTTGCATCCTCATCTTTCGGAAGTGAAAATAAAATGAATTTACTTCCACAGTGTAGGACACAGCATCTTCTCAACATGATGTTAACCACATGAACAAGCTACAGTGTTTGAGGGTGGGTCAAGTTGTTTGCGGCCGGACAACATAGAACATTATGCAAATGTGTTACCCTGTGACGTGTAGCCGTCACATAAGTGGTATTCGAATTACTGACGACTCAATTAGGCTGTTCAGAGTCGATTCTTTCTTTTGGTAGACAGTAACTTTATCATGCACTTTCAGATTTACAGCTTTGCAGATCGCTTACATTCACATTCACATACAGCTACATTACACACTGCATGAAAGGCAATATTCGAAATGGCATAACGGACACTTTTAAAGCATATGCTGTGCACAGGATGTTGTAGTGTGAATAGCAGAAGGCTTGATGGGAAGTGATAGCACTTCCTGTGACAGCATATTTTTTTAATGTCATTGTGATGGTCGCAGATGTACAGCAGGGAAATTCAGGATGCTCAGCAGGCGTATGACATAGAATCGGCTGAAGGGGAAGAGTCTGTTACATAAGACACAATGAACGGACAATATGTTTGTTTTGTATTGATATTAAACTAGCTTTTAAACGTTATAAACGAGCTTTGTGTTTGTTAAATGTCGGAGGATCAGAGGCAGAGCATTTGCTCACCCTCATGTAGTTTGTGAAGGTGTTTATATTTCTCTCTTCTGTGGAACACACACACAAAAATATATTTTGAGAAATGTTTCCGTGTGTTTTTTTTTTTAACTGTCCATACAATGGAAGATCACCAAAACTGTTTGGTTACCATTATTTTTCAAAATATCCTCTTTTGTGCTCCACAGAAGAAAGTAAGTCATAGAGGGTTGGAACTACATGGTGGTGAGTCATTTTAAATGTTCATTTTTTTGGGTGAACTATCCCTTTGATGATTCCTTATTTCCATTAAATATTCTTATTTCTTTACAATTCTTTCTCTTTAAAATATGACTTGAAGTTGCAGACCTTGGTGTCAATGAACACTTTTAGATTTTTGATCAATGAGCTGTTAAAGGAAAAATCAATTTGTAAATGTTTTTAATTGTGTTTTGATACTGTGTTTTTGTGTTTTTTCTTCTGATAATGTAGTGCTGCATCTTGGCCAGGTCACTTCTGTAAGAAGTTTTTACCTGGTTAAATAAAGGACAATAATAATAATAATAAATAAATAATAATTATAGTCCTTTTGAGGAATCCTCCCACAGTAATTAATCACATAGTTTAGACCCTGTTGGTATAATAATATTTAAAAATAAATAAATGACAACTAAAATAATTGCATAGTTTGGACCCCATACATTTTTTTGATGAATATTTTCATAATGTACTACATTAGGTGGTTCATCGTGTCCATGGTTCTTGCACGACTTTCAGCAGCAGCGTTCTCCTCTGAATCTTAAGTGTCATAGCATACCTAAGTAGTGAATGTGCATTTGTAGTCTGTATTGGTGCAATAAAAAAGACCATTTGTCTTGGAATACCTAAGTAGTGAATGTGCATTTTGTAGCCTTTATTGATGCAATACAAAAGACTATTTACCACAAAATAATGGCAAGAGTTGTCTTCACACAAAAACTAACATACAACGCAATTGGTGTATTCCGATTCACAAACA
>NW_015540836.1:147303-152893 GCF_001515605.1 Sinocyclocheilus anshuiensis | reverse complement strand
ACTCACACATATATTATATATATATATATATATATATATATATATATATGAATTGCTAAGTGGTCATGTTTACATTACGTGACCAGAGATATGCTGGCACTGGATCAGAATAGGCTGTTTTGAGCGTATTCGTTAGTGCAGTTCATTCCCTTTGGAAAGTCCCACCTCACTGGGAAGAATGTATAATATTTCTTTGCGTCTGCATCAACATTTAGTTACGCGCATTTTTGTTTTTGTTCCCTTATGTCAGGAAACCATGCATGCCACAAACAGGGATCTTATGAGATTGTTACTTGAAGGCGGAAAGCTCATGTGTAAAACAATGAACTATAATGAAGCCTGTTTTTATATTTTTGGTGCAAATGAGGGTTGGTTTATAGGGTTGGTGTGTGTGATGTTAGTTGCAAGTTGGGCCTGTTTTTCTCAGCAAAAGAAGCTTATGTGATTGACTTATCTTTTGGACATAAGTGTCGTCACTGGTTTCTCCTTGATGTGTTTGGTAATGGTGCAGTGTGGTGTCAGTCTGCCAGGGTCTCAGTGCTGGAACAGCAGTGCAGCTGCACGCTCTGCATGTACTACAGGGGTACTAAAACTGTCTACCTGGCTAAAGTCCTGCAGCTGACTTTTATATCAGCTCTGCATTGCTCACTGGAATAGACGGCAGTGGGTCAAGACTAGGGCTAGGCAATATGACCAGAAAATCATATCTCGGTATTTTTTGGCTGAATTACGAGGTACGGTATACATCTTTGTATTTTCTGCATTTTTCTATTTGGATTCAAAATATTTATTTAATCCTGCCCAATGTTGTCTAGTGAAACAATGTTTATATTAAAGACAATAAAAACAAATATAGTGAAAGTAGCCATGTAGGCTATGGGCTATTATGTGAAAAAAGGGGCTAAAATCACATTACATTGTAACACTACAATCAATCTTGCAGATGCGCTCGTATCAAGTTACTGTATATCGATAGGCGGTATTGCCTCATACCATATCGTTTATAAAAAATATATCGATGTATCGTACAAACTCGATAAACCACCCAGCCCTAGTCAAGAACATATGCAGCTCACATAAAGGAGAAAGAACATGTTGTAAATCCGAAACAGCCTCTTTCAGAAAAACAAATCACTGTTATGGAGATGTGCTTGAGTAAAATATGATCCTGGGCACGATAAACATATTCAGGGCATGTTTTCAACGGTTCAAGCCGTCGCTAGTTCCCCATTTAAAACTTACACTTTTGTTTTATAGCAAAGTATTTGTGTAGAATGATAGATTAGAAAATAATATTTACACACAGTGCCTTGTAAAAGAAATGAGCGTGACTTAAGGCTTTAAAACAGAAATATCCCCCAAGAAGATGAGAATGAAAAGAGCTGATAAAGAAAATGTTTAAGCAACTTAACACAGCATTGTTTGGATTCAGTAGTTTAGATTGATTTAGGTCGAATGTGTATATGATTTTTCCTGGACATGGTGTAGTGTCAAGGACGGACATGGAGGCTGATTGTGCAGTGATTGATTGATTGATTGATTTTAGGCCAATGTAAGGCATTTTTAATAAATTTTCCAGTTCTAATTGTATATATTAATTGCCTTCTGTCTATTAGACTTGTTGTTAAGGGATAACTCACCCTCAAAATTAAAATGTACTCACCCTCATTTTGTTGATGACTTTCTATCTTCCATGAAAAGGAGAAGTTTGAAAATGGTGAAGTGAAAATGTGATTTTAAAGCTAATGTGAAGGGCATGATTTTCAGTGAATAACCTTCTGAAAAATCTATCAAAGAGTAATACAGTGCACATTAAGTGATTCAGAGTACTTTTATTGTGCTTTTATGGTGCATTAATCTATTCTGTCATTATATTACTTTTTAAAAGTTTGAGGACAAAGAATCTCTTATGATCATTGATCACCAAGGCTACATGTATTTGCTCAGAAAACATTAAAGAATTACATTACTCTAACGTTACAACATTACTCCAGTCTTTAGTGTCACATGATTCTTCAGAAATCATTATAATATACTGATTTGCTGCTCAAGAAACGTTTCTTATCACTTCTGAAAACAGCTGTGCTGCTTAATATTGATACATTTTGTCTGGATTCTTTTAAGTTCAAAAGAACGCACTTAAAATAAGAAGTGTTTTTGTAATATAATAAATGTCTTCTGTTTTTTTTTTTTTGCATTGTCCCCAAACTTTTGAACAGTAGTGTATGTAAAAGAGCAGCATGAATATTCTGCCAGACATCATTTCCATAAAAGAAAGAAAGACTTACAGGTTTGGAACAACATGAGGGTGAGTAAATGATCACAGAATGCTAATTTTTGGGTGTTTGTCATGTGATCTTTTATATGTTTTGCAGTGCAGCTCCTGCTGGAGAGAGAGGACGTTAAATCAACCAACTCTGAAGTTTTGCAAAGCACTTGCCAAATTATTACACAAAATACCTTCTGCTTTTGCCATGAATATTGAGGAATATTGAGAATCTAATAAAAAGGTAGATAGTGGGCGCAGCTGTTTGCGCACACAGCATCACATCCAGGTGTGTCTGAGACGATGAAACCGGACGACACGCACACTGAAGCTCTGATTGAAATGCTCTTTGTGTTGTGGGACTATGGCATCCCCTCAATCTCCTTCACCCTCCTCCTTGGTCATGGATCTTTGCAGGTTATGATAGGACAGTGGCGGCATGGCATCCTGACGCAAAACCCGCTGCGTGATGTTGATGGGTGCCGTCTGCACCCACCCCTCCGTGCCTGGTTGTTTTGTCACCCCAGCATGCCACGCTAACTCTCTGACGCAGTTGGCTCTCACACTCACACCACCTGAATGATTGAAGCACTGTTGAGCGATTTCACCCTTATCTGCTCCGTCCCATTCATGTGGGGGGCTCGCGAATTGCGTCAATGCCCTCAGCTCTCTTTTTTGTCCTGGCTTGTCTGTCTTTCCCTCTCCCCCTATATCTTCCTCTCCCACTGGCTAAAGCACACGCTCGTTTTTGTTTACGTTGCCTGTCGCTTTTGCACCTGCTGCCAGGGAAAACACAGTTAGGTTGAAATGTCGTCACATGTATTGTGAGCCGACGTGCGTTGCGTGCCATTGCAGGCTGCAGGATTTGGCTGGAAATGTGTTCATCATAAACGCCCCTTTTCAGAGAAGTCGAGGTGTAAACGGGACGGTGAATTCCTGATGAACTAAACCGAAAAGTAATAACAATAGTCATCGTCTTACTAACTGACCCTAGTCTGGCCTTTCTGTGACTCCTGCATTCCTCATCTTCCACTTGAGATGAGTGATTTACAGTTGGCCACACCTCAGCACCACTAACGGTTATGCTGCTAGGAAAAAGGTCCTCATGTGCAGTCGCTTTCAGATTTGTTCTCAGCATGTGTTTGCTTTCCTCAGCTGTCTTCTGTTCTCCTGGAATGATGACGTTGTTTCACTGGAAATCTAATATCGAGTTATAGGCCTCAGGAAGCTGGGGAGAGATGTTAAGGGAGGACGTGTACTGTTGTTAGCAACTCTGTGTGCTTGTGTTCTTATGAGTGAAAGGGTGTGTATGTAAAAAGACTGTAATGGTTCAGATTTCTAACAGTTCGGTTTGTATCATGATTCTGTAGTCACCGTTTCAGTAAATACTTCAGTAAGGCAACAATCTGTATGAATCATCTGTAAGAACATATGCTGCAGAATAATACACTGTAAATTACTGTCGAGAAATGAGATATTTATTGAGTTATTTATTATTGGCCAATATATTTGCCATTGCCATCATCAAGCACTGAGAGATGACTATCTAACCAGTATCCCAGAGGGCTCTCATCTCTTATTTTGAGAACTTATTTTTTGTTTAATGTGAACAGTGTATTTTTAAACAGATTTAAAAAGGAATATTTATCCATCTTTTATACTGTATAATAATGTTGCGATGCCTAAATTTACTTGTAGCATACAAGCTAATAATTTTAATGTGTTTTCTTTAATTTTAAGTTTTTTTTTTAGTAATATAGATTGATATATCAGCAATTTATCAATTACTGGGAATAATATGAAAATAATTATTGGCTGATCATTATCAATATTCAATCATTTCAATATTGGTCTGGTTCACATCTAATGTTATTTTTTTTATTTTTAGAAAAAATAGATGCTGATTAGCAGTATAACATGTTATATATTATTTAGTTAATCTAATTTTTCCCTCTCTTTTAGTACTTCAACAATATAGAAATTTGTTCATTTCAAAATAAAAACACTTTATAATTCGAACACATTTTATATTATATAAAGATTTTATATTTCGCAATTTAAATTTGTATTAAGTAAATTTAATTTATTTTAATAAATGTATTTATCCTGTTTATCTATTATTTTTTTTTTCTTCTTCTTTTTTTTTCTTAGTGGAAAACACGCTGATGTCATTTCTCTGGGGAAGACGTCTTGGTCCCTGTGACATTATGCTGTAGGGTTAGGGTTAGGGTTAGTCGCGCTCTCTCTCTCTCTCGTGCTCTCTCTCGTGCTCTCTCTCTCTCTCTCTCTCTCTCTCTCTCTCGCTCTCTCTCGTGCTCTCTCGCTCTCGCTCTCTCTCGCGCTCTCTCTCTCACGCTCTCTCTCGCGCTCGCTCGCGCACACACACACACACGATGCGCAAAACTCCGCATTTGAACAGTCAATAGCAAATACTTAGAAAAAATAGATGCTGATTAGCAGTATAACATGTTATATATTATTTAGTTAATCTAATTTTTCCCTCTCTTTTAGTACTTCAACAATATAGAAATTTGTTCATTTCAAAATAAAAACACTTTATAATTCGAACACATTTTATATTATATAAAGATTTTATATTTCGCAATTTAAATTTGTATTAAGTAAATTTAATTTATTTTAATAAATGTATTTATCCTGTTTATCTATTATTTTTTTTTTCTTCTTCTTTTTTTTTCTTAGTGGAAAACACGCTGATGTCATTTCTCTGGGGAAGACGTCTTGGTCCCTGTGACATTATGGTGTAGGGTTAGGGTTAGGGTTAGAGAGTTAAGTTAAGGCCTAAAAATTCCCTGCTGGGCTAGTGCTGCTTATAAATAGTGTGTTAGGTCATGAACTGTCAGTGAACTGATCAGATTCAGGAGCCTACGTGCAGAAGTTGGTGAAAAAGAAGGCAAAAAGCGAGTTCCCGGAGGAGGTCGATATCAGAGAGCCGGTCTGACTGTCCCCTTTTTTTTTCTTAATTTTGCAGAAACATGGCTCACAGTATTGGCCCAAAGGTTCTGATAATTAAGTATTTATTGGGTGGTAATGCTTGTTTGAAATGTTTTGTTCATGATTTAAAGGGGTCATATGATGCTTTTTTAAAGATCATTATTTTGTGTATTTGGTGTAACAGAATATGTTGACATGCTTTAATGTTCAAAAAACACATTATTTTTCAAATACTGTACATTATCGTAGGTTCTCTATGCCCCGCCTCTCTCAAACGCTTCGTTTTCTACAAAGTCCCTCCTTCCGACAAGCGCAGTCTACTCTGATTGGCCAGCTGACCCAGTGCATTGTGATTGGCCGAACACCGCAAGC
>NW_015540836.1:141232-145568 GCF_001515605.1 Sinocyclocheilus anshuiensis | reverse complement strand
TACTGTATATAATGAAAAAATGTGAATAGTACTGTGAATATGCGTTAATGAAATATGATCTAATGATGGGAAAGAATGGAAAGTTTAATTTCGTCTTCTAGAGAGCGTTCACCATCCAAACCACTGCGAATGGTCTGTCGTTGTATGTTGATTGGCTATTTTGGCCCATTACTAAAACAACCCCTGTTTTTCCTTCCAGGCAATGGTGGCGTGTTACCCTGGCAATGGGACAGGATATGTACGGCATGTGGATAACCCAAACGGTGATGGGAGATGTGTCACATGCATATATTACCTAAATAAAAACTGGGATGCCAAGGTAGGAGTTTTTTGTTTTTTTCAGCCAGTGAACTTGTATATTTTCTGTAGTGTGTAAAGCTTCATGAGATTTGTTTAAGCCCTTCTCAGTTTGTTTGGGTTTCTTATCTGATGTAGACTGCTCAAACTTGCATCTGAGCTTACATTCAATACAATGGAAGTTCAAAACCAACCTTCTGCAGGGAGTTTGCTGTTGGTAGTTTACATCAATAGGCCACACGAGAGACTGTTTATGTGCTGCTATTAGAAGTCTGCTAGAACAGTGAAACTTTGGTTTGCGTTGGATTTGTAATTAATGGGAAAATTCATTTTAAAATTATTTTTAATATTTATGTATTTGTACGCCATCTTCATACATGTAATCATAATTGTACTGTTAAATAATGTCACTGCAAAAAAACAAACACACTTCAACTACTGTAGTCAGACTGACAAACGACTATTATTGTTGTTCCAAACCTGTATGAATTTCTTTCTTCTGCTGAACACAAAAGAAGATATTTTGAAGAATGTGGGTAACCAAACAGATTCTGGTCTCCATTGGCCTCCATATTGTTTTTGCCATACTATGGATGTTATTGGAGACCAACAACTCTTTGGTTACCCACATTCTTCAAAACTTCTTCTTTTGTGTTCAGCAGAAGGAGAAAGAAATTCATACAGGTTTGGAACAACTTGAGGATGAGTAAATTATGACAGCATTTTCATTTTTGGGTGAGCGCTCTCACGGGAACTGTGCTCTACCACCTTTGTCACCTGCCAGCTCTACGGCCAGTTCTGCATCAGAGGGCCGCTTCTGCTCTAGAACATTCTGACAGGCCATGGAAAACCATTCCGAGTGTTGATCAGATGTTCTTATATGAAGTAGAAAATTGAAATAGAGTTGGCCAGTAGCACATGGCAGATATAGGGATGGTAGAAGGGAAAGAAGGATGTAGTTTGGTTTGTAGTGTTTAGTCTACAGGCTGAACGTACTCTTTGCTTGAGGCTCTGCGGATGTTGTTTTTTCTTTTCAGTCATGTTTATTTATCAGAGAGGTGTTTTAAGGATGGATCACATCACACATACATTCAACCCTAATATTTTCCATCTTTCTCAAGCTGCACAGGATGCCAGTAATACATGGTATAAACTCTAGCACTCTCCCTCTCATATCGCAGCCCCTCCACTGAATGGAGAGAAAAAATAGCCATCTCACGCAAACCTGCTTGTTCCCTGTTGTCTTGGCTTATGTAAAAGTCATAGTCAGTGTGTCAGATTTTTTTTTTTCTTTTTCTTTTTCTTTAAGCTAAATTTAGCATCAGGTTGTCCTGGGGCAGGAAAAAAGACATTCACTCCAAGAGTTTTCCCATCCACAACATTGTTTTGTGTGAATTAAAGAGTTGTTTTTTGAATTTCTAATTGAATTTTAATGTTTTTGAAAGACCAAGGCTGCACATATTGTGGAATTTTATTACGATTTAAAATAACTTTTCTATTGTCATATATTTTTTAAAAAGCTGAATTTTCAGCATTGTTACTTCAGTCTTCAGTGTCACATGATCCTTCAGAAATCAATCTTCTAATATGCTGATTTGCTGATCAAGAACCATTTCTTATTATTAGCAATGTTTCTTAATATTTTTGTGAAAACTAACAGCATTTATTTATGTTGTCTTTACCAGTATCACCTTTGATCAAGTTAAGGCACCCTTGCTGAATAAGTATTAATTTCTTTCAATAATAAAAAACTCTTACTGACTCAAAACTTTTATAATTGTTGTTTGTCTCTTTGTTTAATATTAATGTTTTACTCTTAAATATTAATTGTGTTTGTGTGTGTAATTATTATATTTAATATAATCATTTAGTTATAATAACTTTTATGAATTAAGTTTGTTGTATGCATTATATTTGTATGTTTTTATTTGAAGTGAACTGATATTGATTTAGTTCATTGATATGGCGACAGTTTTTAATGCAAGTGTACGATTTTAATAATTTTTCAAGTACAATTCAGTACAGCTGAGGAAAAATTTACTAAGTTCTCCAAGTGTTTATACATTACGGTAGTTTTTAATAGGGATGCTCCGATCCACCTTTTTCGCCTCCGATACTGATTCCGATACCTAGGGTTCAGTATTGGCCGATACCGATACCGATCCGATACCAGTGAAGTTTTTTTCCCTCATTTAAATAAATGTAGAATTTATATATCTCTGTGTGTGGAACTGATTCTCATTCTTTCACAATCTACTAGATACAGACTACTTCATTATAAAGAAAAATAAAATAAACAAATATGAAAAAATTTAGGCCTATGTATATTTATAATCTATGACAAAAATTCATCATAAACTAGGTTAGTGGATAATTCGGCAGCAAAAGTTATTCGTATCGGATCGGCGCATCCCTAGTTTTTAATGTGATAAAAATCAAATCATTATATTAAAAAAAAAAAAAAAGTTGTATTTCTGTTGTACTTTATGTAGAATTATTTATTATTAGTTGTGTTTTTTTTAATGGGAGCGGATTGCCAAAATGTTTAGATCACCTGTCTAGTCGAAAACTCTTCTCTTTTGTGTTAAACACTTCTGTATACATATTAACTTTCATTCTCTGAACTATTTCATTGTTTGTTTTTCTTATATATTTGCCTGCTGTCTTCACACTGAGTTTAGTACATTCGGTATCAGTTATCTGTTCCAATTCTAATAATTTTAACCACTTACATACCTAAGAAGTTTTAAAATGTAGTCATATGAAGGTGCCCATTAAACTATATACATCCATTCTCATCTGCTCACTCTATAGGAACACGGTGGCCTTTTGCGGATCTTTCCAGAGGGAACTGCTCAGTTTGCAGACATTGAGCCCAAGTTTGACAGACTTTTGCTCTTCTGGTCAGACAGACGGAACCCACATGAGGTCCAGCCGGCTTATGCCACAAGGTCAGTGATAGTGACATTTCATTTTGTTAGTTAGTCCTTTAAGCTGCTCGTGCTTATATACAATTATGTGTGTATTTATGTGCAGGTATGCTATAACGGTGTGGTATTTTGACGCTGATGAACGAGATCGAGCTAAAGAGAAATATCTAACAGGTGAGATCTGCTCAAACATGACCAGGCACTTCCATTGACTGATTCCTTCTTAATTGACAGTTGTGCTGTCTGTAGATTTCTTATTTCTTATATATCTTATTTCTTATTCTTTATTTATTAAATTTTTTAATAAATGAAATGATACTCTAAACAAGAAACTAAAACGACCAGCAGGTGGCGGTAAATGTCTCTATGAGTCGATTGGTTCAAACGGCTGATTGATTCAGGAATGAAGTAAACCCGTGTCCCAATGTGCATACTATCCACCCTATCTGCCCTAAATATTATTGAAAATTACTAATATCACAGAATTTAGGATGGATAGTATGCACATTGGAACGCAGGCGTTGCCTCTCTATGAATGGGCTTAGAATCATTGGTTCACAGGATCTGTTCAAAACGCGGATTCATTCAGAAACTAAACATTGCTGTGTTGCTCACAGACGCACAACAGTTCTGCTGTGGTTTTTAAGATAATATTTTCGTTGGCAAAATTGAACAAAAACACAGTATTGTGTTTAAAATATAGCACAATATTAACTTCTTATTTACTGAACTGTTGTATAAAATCACATGTGCACTCGTGTGATATTGCTCTCGCTGCTGGTGTGATATCGCTTACGCTTATCATATGATATAAATATGAGACAAAAACTCATACAGGGGCATTTTTTGCCCCAGTATCTGGTATTTTAGGGTATAACTGGATTTATGGAGTTGTTACCCTGCATCATATTTGTCAACAGTCAGCTGTATGAAATATAAGATTATGTACAGGTCTGGGGGCGCGGCCAGTGCGTTAACTGCGTTAAAATATTTTAATTGCGTTACTTTTCATTATTAATTAAGTTAACGTGTTAAACTGACAGCCCTTATATATATATATATATATATATATATATATATATACAGTATATTCTGATTGCTGAACAACT
>NW_015540836.1:135887-139626 GCF_001515605.1 Sinocyclocheilus anshuiensis | reverse complement strand
TGTGTGTGTGTGTTATTGGCACCATCTTATGTCTCCTAATGGTATTACCATTGTTGTCACTGAAAGTCGTGACCGTAACAAACAGTTGGTGTATTTTGAGTTCTGCAGCTCCCCCTAGCTAGTTGTAGCTGCAAATGCAAATCTTGCAAGAGTTTATCACAACAAGGTATATATATATATATATATATATATATCATCTAGATATGAAGTATTCCACCAGATGGATCACAACTGGAAGAGCATGAAGAAAGGCTTTCACATGGAGAACAAAAAGAAGAGTTTCAAATAATGCACAATTGTCAACGTATCACTAAAAGTGAATTTTAAGACATTGGTTTTTCAGAACAGCACTGGGTCACCAACACATTGCATACTTTTTAAAAATGAGATTTTATGACTGGAAAAGTCATACAAATCTCAATTTCCACAAACTATATTAAGAAGCACATCTGTTTTCAACATTGATAAAAATAAATGTTTCTTCAGCACCAAATCAGCATATTAGAATGTTTTCTGAAGGATCGTGTGACACTGAAGACTGGAAATTCAGCTTTGCCATTGCAGAAATAAATTACATTATAAAATAGTTAAAAAATAAACAGTTTTTTTTTTAAGTTGAAATAATATTTTACAATAATTTTTTACTTTATTTTAATCATATAAATGCAGCCATAAGAAACACTTAAACTGTATTGTATACGATGACTGGAATTTGAAATCCTATCACTGTAGCATTACCACAACAACCAGAATGGTCTGAAAAGACTGGACGTATAAAAATCATACAGCCTGCAGCTCTTTTGAAAGACATCAAGGGATAAAGTGAAAACAGGCCTTAAGGTCTTTCTGATACACTCACAGGGCTCTGGTAATTGAGGATTTTATCCAAGTGGGAGAGAAGGGATTAGTGTTAATGACTACATGCCTTAATTAGCCACTCGATTAACTGACTTTGAAATAATCCACTTTAATGAGTAACAAAAAGTTAATCAGGGACATTAGATTAGACCTTCTGATGTTCACTGATTGTAAACTACACATTCAGCCAAACCAGTGCTGCAAATGCAAAATGCTATTTTGAAAGATCTATCGCCTACATCGTCCTGAGACTGAATGTGGGATGAAGGTTTTGTCGACTGGTTGAAATGTCCACACAGCCACTCCAGCGTTATTGTATAACATTAAGTTAAAGAATGCTGTATATTTAACCTGCAGTCTTCAGCATTCTCATTGCATTTGAATCTTTCACAAATCACAATACAGCCTGAGCTTCGCTGCCACTGAACTTTGAACTGGAACGTGACAAGAACATGTAAAAGATGTGAGCAGATTCCAGTTAACATTGCTTCAGTGCATTTGAGATTCAGACTGAATACTTTTGTTTATTGAACAATTTGACTCTTCCATATTCATACACAATATATGCAAAAAAATCTAATCCAAACTATGACTTGTTTCCCCTTTTCTAAGTATCAGTGATATAATACAGGTGCATCTCAATAAATTAGAATGTCGTGGAAAAGTTCATTTATTTCAGTCATTCAACTCAAATTGTGAAACTCGTGTATTAAATAAATTCAATGCACACAGACTGAAGTGGTTTAATGCCGAGTTCACACTGCACGATTTTCAAACTCGTCAGATCGCCGTTGTTTTCACACTGCGTGACTATCTGGGGTAGCATTCAGTTGCTGCTGTGTTCACATTGCACGATGGAACGACGACAGGAGGTTACACACTGCATGACTTTACAATAGGAAGAATCGCCGACAGCTCTGTCTGGTCCGCAAACTACGTTTCACAACAAAACACGCGAGAAATGATAAGGAAATAACGTGAGAACCCGCGTGCGTCAGACCGGAGTTCTCCAGCGAGACTGTAATTATTAAAATATATATAGCCCGCAAATTGTCTGTGAGCTGATTTCCAGCTACAAGGAGAAAAAGAAAAACAGATTATGCAGGAGGGAGATGCAGGGAACAGGGATTGGGTGTTCTGCAAAGAGAGTTGGAGGTAAATAATTTTGCAACTGTTATGCTGATGTTGTGGCTGGTCAAGCAAATTTTTGTGCTTGTTTTCTGTGTGCATTGAATTTATTTAATACACGAGTTTCACAATTTGAGTTGAATTACTGAAATAAATGAACTTTTCCATGACATTCTAATTTATTGAGATGCACCTTTATAATATAATATAATAGCTTGTACAGTCTAGCTTGTACTAATCTGAGCAATGCTTGAAACGTTGTATTATGAGCACTTTCTGCGTTTATTTGCCTCTATGATGAATTGCTTGTTGTATTCCTCAGTTGTAAGTCGCTTTGGATAAAAGCGTCTGCTATATGAATAAATGTAAATGTAAATAATAGTATAATATATTATCCGTTGCATATCCAGACGTGCATATATAATATAATATAATATAATATAATATAATATAATAATACATTTTGACAATGTTTACCTGAAATCTTATTACATATTACAATACATTTTAAGGGAATAACTTGTGCAACCAAGACAATACGAATACGGGAATAGAATAGAGAGTATAGAATATACAGAATAGAGGTTAAAGTAAACCTACAAAATATTCCTTGCTTGTACACCTAAAACTCTACACAATAGTAAAAATATAATAATTCGTTTTTTTTTTGTGGTAGATTATTATAGATTAGTTTTGTTTTGTTTTTTAATTAAAATTTAAATGTCGGTCGTGGACAATGGTTAAATAAATAAAAAATAGATATGTACATTAACGCTATTTGAAAAATACAAAATAAAATAAATAATGAATAATAAAAGTTTCTATGAGGGAAAAAAAATCTACGTTTTTCTTATATTTTCCCTAAATATCGTAAGGAGCTTTAAGTTTGAGAAATCGGGTCTTATATCGCTGTGTTGTTTCTGGCTTCACTCTCTCTCTCTCTCTCTCTCTCTCTCTCTGGTCTTATATCGCTTGTCTGTCTTCTCTCTCTCTCTCTCTCTCTCTCTCTCTCTCTCGCTCTCATTATTGATCAGAATTTGATCCTCTGCTTTATGGTAAGGGAAAGAAAAGCTGCGATTTAAAGTTGATCATTATCATGAGTTTATCATAACTATTTGACGGGTTGACCATAAATCAAGCTCATGTTTACTCGATCTTTTCCAAATGTATTTACAACTGCAATTAGATGCTTTTAGACATTTTAGATTATGTGATTTTAAAGTTAACTTGCAATTATTTTACCTGCACAACCTGCATCTTTTTTATCCTCTGTGCAGGTTTCCATTTAAATCGCTTAAATGTGTTACTGTATTTTTTATTTTATTTGTAGTTTTTGGGTAATGGCGACTGTTGAATCCGTCAAAGACCTTCGTACTCCAGCACTGATCATTGACCTGGATAAAGCGAGAAGAAACGCTGAAGGCATGCTGGAGCGCTTCCACAATCTAGGGGTCCAGCTCCGACCTCACATGAAAACACACAAAACACTGTAAGATTCGCAAAATACTCTTATTATATGCCCTTATCAGGTTGGTCTTGTTCACTAGTAATTTTGACTGGCGTCTGACAAATAGTATTGGATACTTAGTGCACTTAAAGTTTTACTATATAACAAAAATAAGTAAATGTCAAGCCAAGTGTCATTTATTTAAAAAAAAAATAAAAAAAATAGCACAAACACACATTTAAAGCAAAACATTTCACAAAAATAAGTTTTCAACTATTAAAAAATATATATATATATATATATATA
>NW_015540836.1:121343-135746 GCF_001515605.1 Sinocyclocheilus anshuiensis | reverse complement strand
GGCGACTAGCTGAAATAATAATAAAAAAAAAAAAAAAAAACATATATATATATATATATATATATATATATTGTTAAAAATCAAAACAAAGTTCCAACATAGGTGCATTTCACAACAAAACAGTAATAATAAATGCCCATTGTTTTTTTTTTGTTGTTTTTTTTAATTACTAGTCATTTTAATCATCATCTGCCGAATAAATAATTTGGACTAATGTATTTGGTCACTTAAAGTGATAGTTCACCCAAAAATGAAAATTCTGTCATCATTTACTCACCCTCATGTCGTTCCAAACCTGTATGAGTTGCTTTCTTATGTTGAACATAGAAGATATTTTGAAGATTGCTGGTAATCAAACAGTTGGTGGTTGCCATTGACTTCCATAGTAGGAAAAAAAAATACTATGGAAGTCAATGGCAACAATATTCAAAATATCTTCTTTTGTGTTCAACATAAGAAAGCAACTCATACAGGTTTGGAACGATATGTGGGTGAGTAAATGATGACAGAATTTTCATTTTTGGGTGAACTATCCCTTTAAGACACTTAAAATATTTTAAGTGTTTTATTACATAATATGTACATGTGTTTTATTACATAAAATATAAAGTGGCTTTTATTTGAAAGAAAAATATGCAAAACACCCTTTTTAAGCAAAACATTTCATACAAAGAAGTTTTAAATGACTAAACAATAGACACTTTTTCACTAGTTATTTTGACTGACGTCTACCAAGTAAAGAAGTTTTTGGACACTTATTGCACTTAAAACATTTGAATATTGTTATTATATAACAAAATATCAAACCAAGTGCCATTTATATACTATAAAAAAGTAAAACAAAGTATTTGGACAAAGGAACATTTCATTTAACCCCAAAATAAAAATTGTGTCATCATTAACTATTAATGTTATAATGCTTGTTTCTTTCTTCATTAATGTTACATGTCTTCAGGGAATGTGCGGACATCATGACAGGAGGCTCTCGTCGTTGTATCGTTGTGTCTACTCTAGCGGAAGCGTCATTCTATGCTGATAACGGCTATGATGATATACTGTATGCATACCCTCTGCCATTTGATAAAGTGGAGAGCTGTGCTGAGCTGTCCGAGAGACTTTCTCTATTCCACGTCGTGGTGGACAACCGCCTCGCCCTACAGGAACTGAAGAAGAGACCTCTGAAGCAGGGAAAAGTCTGGAAGGTGTGGATGAAGCTGGATTGTGACAATGGGAGAGGTAACACTTGAAGTTGGAGTTCACCAAATGTATGTCCAAATGTTTGAAGTGTGGTTTTCGATGTAGTGCAGTTAGATAAATTGGTTTGTTTTGTGTTTTGAAAGCGGGTGTTCCTCATTGTGACCCAGCTGCGCTACAGCTTGCCCACGAGATCTCATATATATATACTATACATTATAATATTGTGATGCCTAAGTTTACTAACATTTAAAATTATTGATTTTAATTTTTAGTATTTTTTTTTTCTTTCATTTCTTTAGAACATATCATTTTAAACACTGATCATTTACAATCTTTAGCAAAAAAATAATTGGGAATAAATATATTTTTTATATGGTACATTATAATTTTGTGCCGTCTTTATTCACTTATAGTCTTAAAGTTGAATGATTTTATTTTTTAATTGTTTTATTTTTTATTTATTTAGACAAATCAATAGTTTTAAACACAAATCATTTAACAACACTAATAAATGTAATCTTTAGTAAAACATACATTTTCTTTTTTAGATTGTAAATTATAAAATTGTGATTCGATTTTATTATGCTGATAAATCAAAATTATTTAAAATAATAGATTTTAGTTTGGTGTTGTTTTTATTTAGACAACAAAATGTTTTAAAATCTGATAACTTGAAATCTTTAAATATTTTTTATATTGTACAACATATTCACGTGTTGCATGTAAAATAATTGTATCACTTTTTTTAGTATTTTTAATATAGTCAACAAAGCATATAATTTTAAACACTGATCATTTAACAACACTAATAAATATAATCTTTAGCAAAAAATAAGTATAATATTTTTATATTGTATATTATATGGTGATGTCTAAATTCACTTGTAGCATTTAAAATAATTGATTTGAGCTTTTAGTGTTTTATTTTTAATTTATTTTGACAGTAAAGCATGTAACTTTAATATAGGCAGTTGGGCATAATATGAATATTATCATTAACTTATTGTAATTTTTAACATTTTAATATCAGTGCATCCCTACTTAATATGCTTTGTATTGTTTCGGCTATCCATAGGTTGAAGGCTGCTGGAATACATGGTACCAAATCCAGCATTGGCTCCACCCCTTCCTGTAGCCACCCAGTCCCCGACATGGCCATGTTGAGTGAGGTGCATCCTGGGAACTACATATTTTACGGTCTGTATTGCCATGTTCTCCTGTTGAGTCGTTGTAAGCAGTGATGTTATCAGTTTGTTTTGAATCATAATATTATCCGTTGCATGTCCAGACGTGCAGCAGTCCCTCATTGGGTCCTGTAGACTTGAGGATGTTGCAGTACGGGTGCTGACGCGGGTCATAGGTCACTACCCACACAGGAACCAGTTACTTGTAGACTGTGGGTGGGCAGCACTGACTCATGATGGTGGGGGGCGCTTGGCGTTCCTCATTGTGACCCTGCTGCACTACAGCTTGCCCTGGAGATCTGGGATACTTCAGGGGTGGAGCTGACGGGAATTTACGCCCACTGCGGGAACACCTACGCCTGTCAGGGGGAGGAGCAAATCAAAGCCGTTGCTCGGGAAACCACTATGATTACACTGCAGTTCATGGAGAAGTATGCTGACATCATCTAACGCTCACTTAAAGTTCATCTTTAAAAACATTGATAATTTAGCAACATTTTGTAATTTTTAACATTTTAATATCAGTGCATCCCTACTTAATATGCTTTGTATTGTTTCGGCTATCCATAGGTTGAAGGCTGCTGGAATACATGGTACCAAATCCAGCATTGGCTCCACCCCTTCCTGTAGCCACCCAGTCCCCGACATGGCCATGTTGAGTGAGGTGCATCCTGGGAACTACATATTTTACGGTCTGTATTGCCATGTTCTCCTGTTGAGTCGTTGTAAGCAGTGATGTTATCAGTTTGTTTTGAATCATAATATTATCCGTTGCATGTCCAGACGTGCAGCAGTCCCTCATTGGGTCCTGTAGACTTGAGGATGTTGCAGTACGGGTGCTGACGCGGGTCATAGGTCACTACCCACACAGGAACCAGTTACTTGTAGACTGTGGGTGGGCAGCACTGACTCATGATGGTGGGGGGCGCTTACCTACAGGATACGCCATCATTGAAGGGCATCCAGAACTCAAGTAAGAGGTCATGTGATTGGAAATGAGGATTGTATTTTTTTCCAGGGATGCACAAGTGGTACCATATAAGTTACTGGCGGATAATAGTATATAATAATGACATTTTGAAAATAGAGGAAATTTTTATTAATTGTTATTATTAAATTATTATTCATTTCCATTATTTTTACATTTACACTATTGTTCAAAGGTTTGGGGTCAGTAAGATTATTTAATTTATTTTATTTAATTTAAATTAATACTATTTTAAAACAAAAGTGCATAAAGTTGATCAAAAGTGACTGTAAAGAAATAAAAAAGAGATATATTTCCAATAAATGCTGTTCTTTTGAACCTTCTATTTATCAAAGAATCCTGAAAAAAATGCATCGCATTATTCACAAAAAGCTTTATTAAGCTGACAACTGTTTTCAACATTGATAATAATAAGAAATGTTTCTTAAGCAACAAATCGGCATATCTGAATGATTTCTGAAAGATCATGTGACACTGATGACTGGTGCTGAATGATGCTGAAAATTCAGGTTTGAAAATAGAAACAGAAAATGAATTACATTTGAAAATATATTACAGTAGAAAACAGTTATTTTAAATTATAATAATATTTCACACATTGTTTTTACTGTTTTTTAGATTAAATAAATGCAGCCTTGGTGAGCACAAAGAATTTAACAACATTGTTAAATGTATTCTATAGCAAATGTGCATTTCAGTTTATTTTATTAAAATGATTGATTGTAGTTTTTAGTATTTTATTAAGCTATTTAGACAGTATAGAATGTTTAATATCAGCCATTTATCTACCAAAACAAATATAACTATCTAATTATTGTTATTAGCCGGAATTTTAATAGTGGTGCATCTCTAGATTTACATTAAGCCCCCTGTCTGCATAGCTTTTGAATGATTTGAATTGACATTCAAAATGTGATTCATATGAGAATAAATATTTAAGCATTAAATCCATTCTCAAATATTAAAAACGTCATGACATTGCATAATCCTTTTTTTTTGTACTTGTTTAGATGTTTATTTTACATCACAGTGCAAGAAGGAGGTTTTTTTGTGTCAGATGATATAAAAATAGCATGAAGGGTGTCGTCTGTTTTGCAGACTGCTGTCTATGACTCAGGAACACGGCAGGGTGGAGCCCATCTCTGGAAAACTGGACTTCAAGCAGTTCCCACTGGGGTCACTCCTCACACTCATGCCTTACCATGTGAGTTACTAACCATCTCACTCAAACAAAGCACACAGAAACACACTGAATTCAACTGTGTGAAAGGACATTCTCCATTTGACTAAGCCATTGCTTGTGCATCAGAAGTCACTGACTGTTTTCCTTCAACACACATTTGGTCATCAACACTGTATCCAAATTTTTGTTGTACAAGAGTAAACAATGATATTGATTGATGTTGCCATAAAGTGCATAATTCCACTACTACACAACATTATTAACTTGACCTGGGCTGAATAAGAAAATATATCAGATAATTCGCCGCACAAAAAACGTGGTCAGCACAAGCTTTGTTTATTCTCAATGCAATGAGTCCGTATTTAACATAGCCTACACTCTTAAAAATAAAGGTGCTTCACGATGCCATAGAAGAACCTTTTTGTCTAAATGGTTCCATAAAGAACCTTTAACATCTGAAGAACCTTTCTGTTTCACAAAAGGTTCTTTGTGGTGAAAAAAGGTTCTTCAGATTACAAAAAGGTAAGAAAGAGATGGTTCTTTAAAGAACCTTTGACTGAATGGTTCTTTGTGGAACCAAAAATGGTTCTTCTATGGCATCGCTTGAAGAACCTTTTGAAGCACCTTTATTTTTAAGAGTGTAGGGATAAGGGCTTGCCACATCATCTATCAGTGTTGGCAGGTACATTGTTTTTTCTCTTCTGTTTTTTAATAACTTAAAAATGACACGTTAATACAATGAAATTGTTTTGTTGACAGGCTTGTGCTACAGCTATGATGCATCCGGTCTATTTTGTCCATTCTAAAGGGAAGATTATAGACACTTGGAAACCCACTCGTGGCTGGTAGCAATCTCTATCTGACGGACTCTTGTACAGCTGGGGGACTGTGGTTGGAAATGTTTTAGACTCGAAACAACTGTGAGTTTGCTGTAAGGCAGGTGTCTATTAGAAACCCACCTTAAAAGATTCTTTATCCGGATTCAAGTGCATTATGGGTTGGTTCTTTTCTTGAGGAGCACTCGTTATGTAGCCTAGTATTCCAGTGAAACAGCCTTTGTGTAAAAGCTCACATTGGGCTACAGTCTTCCTTTAAAAAAATATTTTTCCCTGATTCTTTCAGCAATTAAGAACACTTAATATTCTCTTCAGACTAATGAAGGACTATGGAAAGACTGTGATTTCTTACTTGTATCTGACTGAACTTGCATGCAGTGTGTTTTATGTGCTTAAAAAGAGTTTTGGAAAGATCTGAAATGGCTGAATTTCTGCTTTTACAAAAAAGCTAACAACATGTACCTCAGTTTGTAATAAAATCATTTACAGTGGTATTATTTAAAAATCTGAAGCTTTTTTATTTTAATTAATGGATGTTTCAACTATGGACACTTTTTGCCCTCTGGATTTTATGAAAATAATCTCTCTTAAACAGCATATATACATCAGTTACAGGAAAATTTGGTCATTTCTGTCTTTATGTAGCCCAAATCCAAGCAATAATATTTTTGGATAATTTGAAAAAAAAAAAAACACACACACACACACACACACACAGCTTCATTGGAAATGAAAATTGGAAAAATTCACAGTTGATATTTACCTTAATTTTCTTTGTTTTCTATACATATCACATCCCATATTTCATCTTAAAGTCTTCACAGTTTTTTTTTAAATGTAACTGTTAGATTAGATTAGAGCTCTACATATACAGTCATTCATTTTTTATGATGGATTTTCATAGAGATACCTGGGATGACAGTAAAACAATACAATCTATGCATAAAATTCGTTTCAAGCAAAACGAGATGTTGATATGACCTTCATATCAAAAAAGTATTAAAAACAAATAAATAAATACAATCTGGGACATAAAACTGCCTAACGATGACGATAATAATCCCATCATTTCGTGCACAGTTAATAAAAGATTTCCATCCATTATGGAAAATGCAGTGCAACAGCACCCAGACTATTTGCTATAGTTGCACGACCCCCTTCACCCACTGAACAGCACAAGAGAATTGCAAACATAGGCTCCTCCAGGGGAACTCGAAGTCCACTGCACTTCCCTGAGTGCATTTTTACTTGACGCGTGTCATCTGTCTTAACCCATGCACGGGTCACCTTTTCACCTGACCAATTGAGGCGCTCTGATCGAACCCACGACACAACTGGCCAATAGCAGCGCAGAGCGGTGAACACCGCTCAGC
Source organism: Sinocyclocheilus anshuiensis (assembly GCF_001515605.1). Lineage (NCBI taxonomy): Eukaryota > Metazoa > Chordata > Actinopteri > Cypriniformes > Cyprinidae > Sinocyclocheilus > Sinocyclocheilus anshuiensis. The sequence continues at coordinate 128,985 of NW_015540836.1, read as the reverse complement.
TCACAACTCACCGCACTGCGCAGCTATTGGCCAGCCGCGATGAGGGCTCGATCAGAGCGACTCAATTGGTCAGGTGAATAGCTGCAAGTTGGCAGGAAGAGCTAGAGAGCGGAGATACATGATGATGTCAACACGGCAGTGATCCTTTCGGTCGGGCAAACACAAGGCCTTTTTTAACCCATCGATTCCTTGTTATAAATAGTAATGGTCCGGTGGGATTGTACAAGTAATGCTCTGCATGATCTCAGAAGTGGTCGTTGTGTCGGGTCTGTCCTTTAAGGCGCATTGCAGCTTTGCTCAAGGTCTCTAGCGATCATCTGCAGCATCCGGAGGAGTCCAGATCCTACTGGTATGTAATTCAGAACCATTCCATTAGAATCTGTGTATAAACGTAGATAAGCCTGTTTAAATACATTTGAACTACATATGGCGGAAGATGACGCTGATTCGGTTCAATTTAGGCCGAATGATCATGAAATATATTTATTAAATTACATTTATGGTCACTAAAAAGTTACCAGCAATATTGCACGGATGATTTGCATATCACGTTCATACTTGAATTTTGTTACAAGGACACAAAAATATGACCATGCTTTATTTCTCTTCTAAATACAACCGTGAATTATTGTAAATAAAACTCTCGCTTTTTAATGTTTATTTCAGTATATATTATATTATTAATATTATTACAATGAACATTAGGTCTGAGCAGATAATTGTACATATGGATTGGATATAGATTATTTCTGGAGGACACTGGAAGCTAATGCAAAATGATTAGGTTGTTATTATGTAGTGTGCTGTTTTATAATATTAATAGATTAATACCAAGTATTCAGTATTTATTTTGAATTTTATTGTTGTTAGCTAAAATATTATTAATGTAAACACATGAAACACTGTTAGATCGTTAAAAACTTAATGGCAAACAATAATAAACATTTCTTGCCAAGCATTTATACGTATTGTACACTTACTCTCATTGACTGTGATGTATTTTGAACCTTTAATAGTTAAAATTATGTAAAATTATGTTTTTCACCATTTGGTCACAGGCCATCATGCTTTTCATTTTAAAGGATTATTATTATTATTATTATTGTGTGTGTGTGTGTGTGTACAAAAAACTAAAATCACTCATGAAGTGATTTAGCTGCAGCCAATATAGTCTTGTGATCTGGCTGGCACTAAATAAAAAAACATTTTTAAAACAAAGAAAAGGATGCACACTAGGTCTGAATGGGTTAAAAATAATATTTTTCTGCATAACATTTGTTTTTATAGATTTGAGCCTTTTTTAAGAAAAATGCACCCTTTAGTATCAGCACAATAACTTGACCCTTGGCTAATTTTTTAAAGCATTTTTCAACACATTCTCCATTCTCTGGATACCTTTACGCCACACACTCATTGGCACTATTCCATCTTCTGGCATAACACCAATTTTAAATCTCATGCACAGAGTGTAGTGATTTGATGCCAGTAAGGCACACCTCTAAACCAGCATTATGAAATTTGCATTCCCCAAACACAGATGCACCAGTGTGGAGAGCAGGAAGCCGGTGTTCACTGAAAAACCACAATCAAATGACACAGGAAGAATGACAGTAATCACTGGGGCTTGATTTGCCAGTGAAGTAACCCTGGAGTAATTCGTTAGCTTGGTCTTTTTGCCCTAGACTGGGAGTTGTTTTTATCTCAGAGGAGCTGGACTGTGACCTTGGCAAGGTCTTGTATTCTGTGCAGCACAGAGATTTGTCCGGGCGAGATTAGACACCATCTGGCTAATTTGACAGGATTGAGAGTGATGAGATGTATCTCGCACTGTCAAAACAAAATAATTCTTGGTGTTTTTGAATGCATGCATCTAGGAATATGTATGTTTGAATATGAGTCCAAATTTTCACTCGAATGTTTGTCCTCACTATGGTAACAGCGTGAGCTGCACATATCTGATGAGATTTTGAGCGTCACCACAGTTTGGAGTGTGTTTCAAGCAGAGTACTTGGGAGTATGTTGCACAACCTATTTAACAATGACTTTTCTATTGTGTCCCGCTGCGATCGACAGGCTGATCATAGTAAACTCTGCTTGTTGAATGCTTACTACTTTGATCTCCGTTCAGTGAAATCCCCTCTCATTTTCCCTCTTCCTGCCTCTTTGCACTAAGCTCTTTTCACAATGGCTATTTTAGGCCTCGCTGTGCATATCTCTTCGGGGGGACTGTATACACTTAATTATCTGGCACTGAATCTTGTAAGCTTCTTACCCGTTGGCAAGGGTTGGAGAGCAGGCGTCCTAACCGTGTTGCGTTCACGCAGCGTCGGGTCTGTCCTTTAAGGCGCATTGCAGCGTTGCTCAAGGACTAGTGATCATCTGCAGCATCCGGAGGAGTCCAGATCCTACTGGTATGTAATTCAGAACCAAACCACTGATAGAATCTGTATGTATGAGCAAAGATGAGCATGTTTAATGCATTTGAACCACATACGTTGGAAGATGACGCCGATTCGCTTATATTTAGGCCGAATGATTATTAAATATATTTATTAAATTACATTTATGGTCACTAAAAAGTTAACAACAACATGTCATATATATTGCAGAGATAATTTGAATAACACGTTTAGACTTGTATTATGATAGAAGGACACACAAATATAACCATGCTTTATTTCTCTTTTAAATGCCACCGTAAATTAATATAAACCAAACTCCCGTTTTTTAAATATTTATTTCAGTATATTACAATAAACATTAGTTCCGAGCAACATCCAGATAGTTGTACAAATGGGCTTGAAATTTTAGTTATTTCTAGAAAACGTAAAATAAATTAAATTATTACTGGAAGTTTGTGCAAAATTATCGATGATTAGGTTGTTATTATGTGCTCTTATAAAATATTGTATAATATTTTTTAAAATATTTTATTAAATAATTGTATAATATTAACAGACAGTGCTTGGAATTCAGTATTTATTTTGAATGGTTAACTAAAATAAACACATGAAACACATAGATTGTTAAAAACTTTATTGCAAATAATAATATGCATCACTGGCTATACATTTACACTTATTGTACACTTACTCACACTGATTGATTTTTAGTGCTGTATTTTTAACCTATAAGAGTAAAAATTATGTAATATTTTTCAGCCTTGGGTCTAGTAGTCTTGTGATTTGGCTGGCTCTAAATATATAAAAAAAATAAAATAAAATTAACAACAGAGAAAGTGAAGCACACTAGGTCTGAATGCATATTATTTTTATAGATATAGATAAATATATTATTTTTCAGCATATTATCTGTTTTTATAGATGCTACAATTTTAAAGAAACAAGCGCTCTTTAGTTTTAGCATAATGGTTTGGCCTAGCTCATCTAACTTTTTAAGGTATTTTTCAATATGCATTATCTATTCTCTGAATACCTTTACACCACACACACATTGGCATTATTTCAACTTCTGGCATAACACCAGTTTTAAATCTCATGCACAAAGTGAAGTGATTTGATGCCAGAAAGGCACACCTATAAACCAGCAGTATGAAGTTTGCATTTCCACCCCCCTCCCCCCCAAACACAGATGCACCAGTGTGGAGAGCAGGAAGCCGGTGTTCACTGAAAAACCACAATCAAATGACACAGGAAGAATGACAGTAATCACTGGGGCTTGATTTGCCAGTGAAGTAACCCTGGAGTAATTCGTTAGCTTGGTCTTTTTGCCCTAGACTGGGAGTTGTTTTTATCTCAGAGGAGCTGGACTGTGACCTTGGCAAGGTCTTGTATTCTGTGCAGCACAGAGATTTGTCCGGGCGAGATTAGACACCATCTGGCTAATTTGACAGGATTGAGAGTGATGAGATGTATCTCGCACTGTCAAAACAAAATAATTCTTGGTGTTTTTGAATGCATGCATCTAGGAATATGTATGTTTGAATATGAGTCCAAATTTTCACTCGAATGTTTGTCCTCACTATGGTAACAGCGTGAGCTGCACATATCTGATGAGATTTTGAGCGTCACCACAGTTTGGAGTGTGTTTCAAGCAGAGTACTTGGGAGTATGTTGCACAACCTATTTAACAATGACTTTTCTATTGTGTCCCGCTGCGATCGACTCATAGTAAATAGTAAACTCTGCTTGTTGAATGCTTACTACTTTGATCTCCGTTCAGTGAAATCCCCTCCCCTCTTCCTTGTAAGCTTCTTACCCGTTGGCAAGGGTTGGAGAGCAGGCGTCCTAACCGTGTTGCGTTCACGCAGCAGAGGAATGTTTTGGTTAGTCAAATTGCCCCTGTCTTGAGGTAAGGCTTTGATACAGAAGGTCTGCAGAGGGGAGTATCTCGAGGAGAGTGATGACTGCTATTTTGTTGCAGCCATGCTGCATTTTTGAAATGTTTTAGTCATGGTTGAGTCTGTTGCAGAGCCTCAGGATAAACTTACATTTTTGACTTGGGAGGGACTAAACTGAATGGTTGACATGTTGATGAAGTTTTGTTCCAGCATCAAGATTTTAGGTTAAAGTTCATATAAAAGTGTATTTATGGATTTTAGTAGGGCTGCCCTCGACTAAAGATTTTTCTGGTCGACTAGTAGTCATTCATTTTAAGCATCAGTCGACTAATCGCACGTTTATTAATAAACCATTTAAATCATGCTAATGAGCCTTTAATTGCCTACATAGCCTAATAAGCACTCAAGCGCACGCATAAAGCTTGTCACAGCACACCGGCAGAAGTAGTGATGATGAATGTGTCAGGGAAAAACAGTAAGATTAAACTGTGCCTTGGTGAGCATGAGAGACTTCTTTCAAAAGCTTTAAAAATTCTTACTCACCCCAATTTTTTGTGCATATGTAAAAATATGTAGATATATATAGTTACATTACATGTGCAGTACTGGTCATATTCTTAATGAATACATAATGAAATTATTTAATGTTAGGAAAACAAGTATTAAATTGTAAAGAGTAAAGCTTGTGTTTAATAATATTAGCTGTCTTCCTGATAGTCTGTAAAAGTAAGTATAGCAAATTTATGTATTAAAAGTTAATGTGCAATTAATATGAAATCATAAAAACTGTGGTAATTGTATAATAATTTTTGTGTTTCTTGTTGAAGATTTGTTTCAAAAAGTGTATAAACAGCATGGGGGGAAATAATCAAAATTGCTTCTTTTAACAAAACTAAACAAATTGTGGATCTGTCTTGAAATAAATGCATTCATAATTAATCTTCATAAGGATAAAAAAATCTCAGCTAATACTGTAAACTATGTAGGGAGTCCTATTACTTGCACATTACTATAATATTAAAGGTTACAATTAACAACAGCCGTTTTTACATTCAATTCTAAGGCTAATTATAAAATGAAGTTTCTACTCCAATTCATTGTTAAAATATAATAATTTACACAGTGGCTGTTGTAACTTGTTTTCATGACAGATTTATTAAATAATTAAGACATAACTACAGGTTAAGTAATATATGAATATATAGGCTAATATATATTTTGCAAAATGCTCATTCATTTCATTTCTCTAGCAAATTAACGAGCTGTGGATTCTGATTGACTTGGTAAATGACTATGTGACATTGTTTACAAGCAACTGTTTTATTATTGTCTTTCCGTGGTTGAAACACTGAGCTGTTGCATGAGACGTGAGATGTTCATTCATGGTTATTTTGTGTTATAACTAGTAGTAAAGAGGAAGGGATGATCGCTTTCACTAGCGCTCTGCACTGCTGTTTGAACTGAGGCACATATACAGTGATCTGTCAGAGTATCAAAACGGCAATTTTTCTTTGAATTTCCTGATAAACTGGACAGAATTTGAAAGATGGTACTGTTTCTTATTGAATAAAAACACAAAGCGTATTGCAATTATTGGATGTGAGGCACACTTTATATGTGTCTATATGCAGTTTGAAAGTTTTAGGTGAAGTAAAGCATGTTACACCAGAGGACATTGCCGTCACTGCTTAAAAATTCATGTCAACTACCCAAATTTAAGGAAAAACAATATACTGTAGAACACAAGAAATGTACTAAGGTTAGACTAAAAAAAATACTGAAATACATGACCAAATCCACCAGCTAGTTGCATATGTTTGTTTATGAGCTAATTCTCAGATGTGTTCTTTAAGACGTGACCTATGTATGTAAATAGAAATAAAAAACAGTCTATAACAGTAGCTGTACGTGCAGTTAGCGCTGCTTCCTCTAGGCTATCTTGGGTCATGTCTCGACAGCACAAGTAGGATTTGGGATGTTGCCAGATTTTGTTTAGTGTGTAAACTAGCATCTGTTCTGTTCACCTCAGATTCACTCCCAAACCCCCAGTACAGCGCTGCTGTCTAATCAGTGCACAGCACTCTCCCCCATCATTAACACACTGCCATTTTAAGAGCTGTACACAAACATGCATAAACACAGACTCTGTTAGGACTGAATGGGGCAACACCTGTGTGTGTTTGCAATATTAAATGCTCAGTTTGGAACACGAGCCAAGAGTCACCGTAGTAACCATGATGCATATGTGTCAGGCAGGTGTGTGAGGTGAGCTTCAATGGAGTTTTTTTGAGTGGGATGTGTGTCTTCTTTTTATCTGCAGGCTGTTAGACCAGAGATCAAGAGACATGGAGAATCTGTGCCTCATCTCTCCTTATCTACACTTCTGAGCTGGGTTTGAGTCAGGTGAGCCAAAATAAACACTAAAAACGGTTTAGGTGTGTACTGTAAATAAAATTACTGGCCAATTTGCACATTTTAAACAATACAAAATCTAAATCATACAGTAACACAACTGAAAGAATACGAATTTTGTGAAGTAGTGACTCAAAAATGTTAAGCAAATCAAATCTTATATTTCCAGGGATTCTTTGAAGAAGCTCAACCTTGCTGAAATAACACACTTAAACCAGATGGTTTTCTGGTCTTTGATGGTTTATGCTGATCTATATGCTTATTCCAAACAAATGCTGTTCTTTTGAACATTCTATTCATCAAAAAACTGTATCATGGTTCCCACAAAAAATATTATGCAGCGCAACTCTTAACATTGATAATAATTAGAAATTACATTACAGCCATTATTCCAGTCTTCAGTGTCACATGATCCTTCAGAAATCATTCTAATAAATTATTTATTTTTATTATCAATGTTGAAAACAATTGTGCTGCATAATATTTTTGTGAAAACCATGATACAGTTTTTTTTGATGAATAGAAAATTCAAAAGAACAGCATTTATTTGCAATAGAAATCTTTTGTAAGATAAACTGTCACTTTTGATCAATTATTGCATTATTGCCAAATAAAAGAATTAATTTCTTTAACATGCCCCTATTATGCCATTTTTAAGCTTCCTAATATTGTTTTGGGAGTTTACATGCATGCAAGTTCAAAAAATGCTTCCGTTTTCTCAAAATCTGCATTTAAAGGGGTCATATGATGCTGCTAAAAAGAACATTATTTTGTGTATTTGGTGTAATGAGCTTGTAACACTCCAAAGAGAAAGGAAAAATTGAAATCGCATCATATGACCCCTTTAATATCACCTCATTTTCCAAAGATTCTCAAACGATTCATTCAAAACAGTTATTAGATTCAGTTTCTCTAAGCCCCTCCTTTCCG
>NW_015540836.1:116997-121142 GCF_001515605.1 Sinocyclocheilus anshuiensis | reverse complement strand
TAAGATAAACTGTCACTTTTGTTCAATTATTGCATTATTGCCAAATAAAAGAATTAATTTCTTTAACATGCCCCTATTATGCCATTTTTAAGCTTCCTAATATTGTTTTGGGAGTTTACATGCATGCAAGTTCAAAAAATGCTTCCGTTTTCTCAAAATCTGCAGAACGCTTTTTAGAAAATATAAACATCTATTATTCATCATAATTACAGGTTGTGATTCAGTGGAGCCAGCTGGTCCAAACAAACAGTACTGAGCCATCTGTCAAGAGCAAGCATTTTGTGAATCCCACGTTGAACTCCCCGAGATTAGAGAAGCAGTCGTCAGTAAAATGATGGGAACACAAAAAAACTGGGTTGTACCACTGATTCGTTGCAGCCTCATCTTTCGGAAGTGAAAATAAAACAAATTTACTCTCACAGCGTAGGACACAGGGTCTTCTCAACATGATGTTAACCACATGAACAAACGACAGTGTTTGAGGGCGGGTCAAGTTGTTTGCGTCTGACCAAGGTAGAACATAGGCGGGCATTATGCAGATGTGTTACCCCGTGACATGTAGCCATCACAGAAGTGGGATTCGAATTACTGATGACTCAGTTAGGCTCTTCGGAGTCGATTCTTTCTTTTGGGATACTTAAGTAAATAAGTAAATAACTTTATTAAAGAGAAAATCACATGAAAACTAGTCATAAAACTATTTTGCATCACTTAATGGAATAATGTAAAATATATTCTCATGGTCAATGAGAAAATATATTTTTCTGGCAAATTTTCTCAATTCAGTGACATTGTGGCAAAAAAGTTAATTTTGATCCATGATTTTGGTGCAAGAGTGGTAATAATCTTCATTTAATACATTTCTTGTGTACATATTTTCTTAAAATAAGAATACATATTTTTTCTCTCAGGAGGACCATGCTCTGCTCAGAGCGTGGCGTGGTGGAGGAATGGCTCTCAGAGTTCAAGGTGAGAGGTTTGACATCCTTGCAGGATTTAATATGACGTTTTTTTATATAGCTCACTCAAATTAAGTCCTCCCTTCCCAAGTGATCTGAGCGCAATGTCCCATTAACCACATTTGGTTTCGTAATCTCAGAACATAATGGAGGAATATTTTCAGCCTCCAAGTTAATTCAATTCCAGGCCGATTCCGGTTGAGGCTGCTTAGTCATGCCAACCACCGTTTCTCCTCCTTAGACGTTACCTGACGATCAAATCCGCAGCTATTCTGGCAGCCTGCGTCTGAAGAAAGCTCTGATACCTGCTCTCTACTCTGTTATTCAGGAGCAGCCCAGCAGTGAGGTATGATGAAGGGTTTTGAAATGCTCCAGGCCAGATTCATGTTTAATCTAAGAATGTTATGGATATTTTCTTGTCAAAAGGGTCTTTTGTTGGGTAACGATTCCTTCTGAACACACGTGTTGGTATGCACATTCAGAGGTGATTTGAAGTTGCATTATGTGAGTTAGGACTTGATTGTATTTATTTGGATTATTCAGTGTTATCATTAACTAAAACTTTGATTGAAATAAAGCTGAAATGAAATAAACTACAAATATTAGATGGAAAAAAACGTTTTAAAAAGCAAGAAAATGAAAAAACTATTGAAAATTGGAAATGTTTCATTGGAATTTGGAAACTAACTGGAATAAAATAAGTTGAAGTACTAAAATGAATAAAACTGAAATAAAAAATAAATTAAGCTAAATAGAAATGTAACAAAGTAAAATAAGAAAAGCATTAAACAAAATGACTACAACTGAATCTGAAATTAAAATAAAAATGGAAAATTTTTAAGTGCAAGCAAATTCAAAATATTAATAAATACTGTAATAGTATATGCATAATACTAAAATAATACTGATATTATTATTGGTTAATATATTCCATGCCTGCATGATCTTAGTTATGTCAGCATTTTCAAGTTGTTTAAATTGTGTTAGTTTAATTTTAAAAATAAATAAATTATGGATAAAAAATTCCCTTAAAAAGACCAATTTAACAGCAAGATTTGCAAGGAAATAAATTTGATTTGATTCTGATTGATTCAGTTTTAATTTCATATTTAAGATGATTTCTTATAATTTCATATTATATTGTAATTTACAGTTTAATTTTCAGAGTTTGTCTTAAATATGCTGCTTCCTTATGCTGGTGTTTTTTTTTATTTTTTATATTATTATTATTAGTTAATGTGGTAAAGGAGCTTTCCTCTCAGTCCTTGTGTCCCATTCTGTCTCTTTTACTTTATATCAATGTCTTCTTTGTCTCTCTTCCTCTCTAGCTGCTGGCTCCAGTGTGTCATCAGTTGTTTGAGCTGTACCGGAGATCAGAGGAGGGTTTGTGTCGGTTTACTCTGCAGTTCCTGCCTGAACTCATCTTGGTGTACTTACGTCATTCAGCCAGCAGAGAGCGCTACCGCAATGGCTGTGTGGAAGCCCTGCTACTGGGGATCTATAACCTGGTGAGAGATTGGTGATTGTGCATTACCTCCAATTTCCTGAAATTCAATATCTAAACTTTACATACGCTATATGTATATGTTGTGTTACAGGAAATTGTGGACAGTAAAGGAAATGGAAAGCTGCTGTCATTCACCATACCGTCTCTCTCCAAGCCTTCAATATACCATGAGGTAAGAGGTGAAGTAAAATACAAACACTTTTTAATCTGACCTTTATTGGGTGTCTGAGATAAGGAGGTATCAGTGTCAGATCAGTGAAGATGATATCTCCTGTTATTACGCACACAAAACCCAGATCTGGTTTCATTTCACATGGTCCGGGAAACTAAAGAGTAATGCGCCAATCTTCAAAAAGGTAGAGAACCTAGATTTTTACAAAACTTGTTAGGGTTTCTTTGATGGTTTCTGGGGTGTTCTGGGAGCTGCAAAACCTGAGTTGTATTAGGTTAAAACTGTTGTTATGGTTAGGCCAAAGTGACCCAAAGTGGATTCAGAACAATTGACAAAATATTATATTATAAAAAAAAAAACATCTGTAAAAAAATATATTTTTTAAACAAAGAAAGTGTGGAAAAGCACTTCTTTCATGTGCTTTCCTGAAGCTCAAATAGTAGAGCATGGCGCTAGCAACGGCAAGTTCATTGGTTCAGTTTTCAGCTAACTGAACATGCATAAACTTATAAAAATGTATGCCTTCAATGCAGTGTAAGTTTCTTCTGATAAAAAAAGCATCTGCCAAATGCATAAATGTAAATACTCTCAGAGGGTAGTTGAGAAACTGACATTTTATTTATTTTTTTGGTCTGTGCAGCTGCCTGTAAGCAGAAAATATGCAGGTCAAATTGACCCGAATCATCATAATCAAAATAGAAATTTTGCACACACTTTGCATGCGTGTTTATGAGAAAAAGTCACAAAAATTCAAGAAAAACATCACAGGTTAACTTGTATTTCCAACTTCTCAAAAATCAAAATGGGTCAGCTTGACCCGAAACATAATATAAGAGCTAATCTTAGCTGGTTTAAGATTGTCTCCCAGCCTTGATCATCTAAAAAGTACCCACAACCACTCTAAGACTAGACAGTAGACCAGGAAAAGAAATCAGAAAGAAAGAGCTTTATTGCCAAGTGTGTTTACTCACACAAGGAATTTGTCTTGGTGTCAGGAGCTTCCAGTACATACATAGTCCAGACATACATATAATTTAAGGTAATAAAGCATTAATTATAATGAGAATAGACAATAAATTAAAATAATAATAATAACAATATAGTAATAAAATATAGAGAAAAAGAAAATATCAGTAGACAGGTTAAAGATAATTTAAGAAGATTTTTTTTCCCAGCAGGATAAACTCCATCTGACACTTGTTTACATGCTTTGCCAATAAAAATAAGGCCCATTCCTCAAATAATCAAATTTAAAATGGTTTCTATTGAATTTAATAAGGCTGTAAAAGCAGTGAGGTTATTTTACTGACATGAATATTCAATAACATTTATTTTTGAACATTACATGAATGAATAACAAAAGCTGAATGCTTTTACGTTTAACGCAGCCATCCAGCCTGGGCTCCATGGCGTTAACTGAGGGAGCCCTGAACCAGCACGACCTCATCCGGGTGGTGTACAGCGGTCTGCTATCTCAGAGAGAGACATTTACCTCACAGAACAGGTG
>NW_015540836.1:112236-116703 GCF_001515605.1 Sinocyclocheilus anshuiensis | reverse complement strand
ACAGGTTAGGGTTTTTTTTTTTTTTTTGTACTCATTCCTTCTTGTGGAGGAAGTAGGTTTGATGTGTGGAATATTTCTGGGCATTTGATTAATCGCACTATCGCCCGCTGGACCGTTTTATTGCCGTGACTCAGCGGTTACTTTTTCCTGCAGGTCGAAATGGGTTGTAATGATTTCTCAGCATTTTCATTTCATTAAACCGCTGCTGGAGCTTCATGACAGCGAAATCTGTGCAGATGTAGTGTGATTTGTTATTACCCGTTCCAGCGGCTAGATACACAGCGGCAGTCGCTGACTCATAATGTTCTGCTGTCTGATGTGTCGTTGTAAAATTATGCAGATGTCCGAGGGGGGTTATGTAACCGCAGCATGTGTGTGTCTCCTGCAGGTTTGAGGTGCTGTCTTTTCTAATGCTCTGCTACAACTCAGCCGTGGTCTTTATGCCTGCGTCCTCCCACCAATCGGTTTGCAGAATGAGCACACGGTAAGGGGGGTGCATGAGTTGTCTTTTCCACTAACGATCCGGGAACATCTCAGCCTGTCTCGCTCTCTCACTCTGAAATTTCTTGCTGGTACAGGCAGAGATGGAATGATTAAATGGATTAAAAGGAATATTGATTTAGAGACAGAGCAAAAGATTTCTGTGGTGGGTCACAGCATTAGCATAAAGACTTAATAGACATGTCAGTAAAGTTTCTTTCGGAATCTCTCTCGTTATGCAGGCTGTGTGTGAGCGGTTACCCGCGGCAGCAGCAAAAGTTGTGGAAGGAGCCGTGTAACCGGGTGCGATTGGAGCCAGAGTTTATGGTGCAGATGCTGACTGCTGTTTACCACGCCATGTAAGTTGAATAACTGACGTCAAATAACTGCTTTTTTTTGTTCCATGACACTGTTTATCTCTAATAATAGGGGAATTGTTGAATAATTATTGCTGAATGCTAAAGATGAACCCCTAAATAATAACATTTAGAGTGTAATTCGAGGAGAGGTACTGTTACTTTTCCTAACATTTCTTACTCTTACTAAAGCAAAAACATAAATAGCTTTGATTGTTTCTTAGAAATATGACATCTCCACAAGTTTGTGAAAAACATGATTTTTGTCAGAAAAATCAATAGTTTTGATATGGCATGCACAACTGTTTAAAAGCTTGGGGTCAGTAAGATTTTTTTAATATATAAATTATTCAGCAAGGATGCATTATATTGATCATAATTGACAATAAAGACATTTATAATGTTACAAAAGATTTAAAAACTGGACATTTTAACATTCTTAGACAATTCAAAACAATGTTTCAAATCATGTTTTATTTTGAATGAAAATAAAGTTAATGGAACATTGTAAGAAATATTTTTGTAACATTTAAATAATGTTATAATCACAAAAAAAAAACCGAAAAAAAAAAAAAAATCTAATTTTCCACAAAAGTTTTAGGCAGCACTTCTGTTTTTAACATTGATAATAATAAGAATAAGAGATGTTTCTTGAGCACCAAATCAGCATATTAGAATGATTTCATGTGACACTGAAAACTGGAGTAATGGCTGATGAAATTTCAGGTTTACCATCACTGGAATACATTACTTTTTAAAATATGTTCAAATAGAAAACACATGTAATGACATTTCACAATATTACTGTATTTTTGATTGAGAAAATAGAACTTTGGTAAGCATAAGAGACTTGTTTCAAAAACATCAAAACAATCTTACCGACCCCAAATGGTACTAACACATTTCATTACACCAAATACACAAAATAATGTTATTTTTAGCAACATCATATGACCCCTTTAAACTTTCAACTCATCAAAGAATCCTGAAAAAAAAAAAAAAATCTAATTTTCCACAAAAGTTTTAGGCAGCACTTCTGTTTTTAACATTGATAATAATAAGAATAAGAGATGTTTCTTGAGCACCAAATCAGCATATTAGAATGATTTCATGTGACACTGAAAACTGGAGTAATGGCTGATGAAATTTCAGGTTTACCATCACTGGAATACATTACTTTTTAAAATATGTTCAAATAGAAAACACATGTAATGACATTTCACAATATTACTGTATTTTTGATTGAGAAAATAGAACTTTGGTGAGCATAAGAGACTTGTTTCAAAAACATCAAAAAACTAAAAAGTCTTATCGACCCCAAACTTTTAAATGGTTGTGTATTTCTGAGAGCATTCAAAACTATTTTCTTTTTACATTAGTAAGAGAAGGAAATGTATTATATATTTAATTCCTGTTCCTTTTCAATTAACGGTTTGAGTGGTGTGCTAATGATCTCATCTGCATGATGATACTCTCTCCCATCAACAGTTATAATGGGCAGTGGGAATTGGGGAGGGAAGCTTTGGATGACATCCTCTACCGAGCACAGCTAGACCTCCATGCACAGCCAATACTGGTAAAAGTCATTTGTTACGGTACACTTGGGGAAAATACAGTGGGTTCCGAAAGCCTGAGACACTGAAAATATATATATTGTTTTAATTTAAATATACAAAAATCAGTATTTTTGAACCATTTAAAGCAAAGAAATACTACGACATAAAATGAAGAAGAAATATGAAAGATTCTGCTCTATTTCTTGATCAGCAATCAAATTAGTAAATATCAGTTTCAAATCAAGCAAGCCAAAACAGAACATGTGAACTACTTTGTACAGACAGTCAGATGTTTTTGTTTTTGCTAAAAAATGCAAAATGGAAGCATTTTTACTAGTGGTCTCAAATTTTTGGACTCAAATGAACTGTAGTAGTAAAGTTGGAGTTATGGTTTTTGCTATGTTCATATAGCAACAAAAAAAACAAGTCCAACTTCACTCGTACACTAGTACATACAGTATTATTACATGTGTTTTCTATTTTAATATATTTTAAAACGTAATTTATTCCTGTAAAAAAAAAAAAAATCTAATTTTCCACAAAAGTTTTAGGCAGCACTTCTGTTTTTAACATTGATAATAATAAGAATAAGAGATGTTTCTTGAGCACCAAATCAGCATATTAGAATGATTTCATGTGACACTGAAAACTGGAGTAATGGCTGATGAAATTTCAGGTTTACCATCACTGGAATACATTACTTTTTCAAATATGTTCAAATAGAAAACACATGTAATGACATTTCACAATATTACTGTATTTTTGATTGAGAAAATAGAACTTCGGTGAGCATAAGAGACTTGTTTCAAAAACATCAAAAAACTAAAAAGTCTTATCGACCCCAAACTTTTAAATGGTTGTGTATTTCTGAGAGCATTCAAAACTATTTTCTTTTTACATTAGTAAGAGAAGGAAATGTATTATATATTTAATTCCTGTTCCTTTTCAATTAACGGTTTGAGTGGTGTGCTAATGATCTCATCTGCATGATGATACTCTCTCCCATCAACAGTTATAATGGGCAGTGGGAATTGGGGAGGGAAGCTTTGGATGACATCCTCTACCGAGCACAGCTAGACCTCCATGCACAGCCAATACTGGTAAAAGTCATTTGTTACGGTACACTTGGGGAAAATACAGTGGGTTCCGAAAGCCTGAGACACTGAAAATATATATATTGTTTTAATTTAAATATACAAAAATCAGTATTTTTGAACCATTTAAAGCAAAGAAATACTACGACATAAAATGAAGAAGAAATATGAAAGATTCTGCTCTATTTCTTGATCAGCAATCAAATTAGTAAATATCAGTTTCAAATCAAGCAAGCCAAAACAGAACATGTGAACTACTTTGTACAGACAGTCAGATGTTTTTGTTTTTGCTAAAAAATGCAAAATGGAAGCATTTTTACTAGTGGTCTCAAATTTTTGGACTCAAATGAACTGTAGTAGTAAAGTTGGAGTTATGGTTTTTGCTATGTTCATATAGCAACAAAAAAAACAAGTCCAACTTCACTCGTACACTAGTACATACAGTATTATTACATGTGTTTTCTATTTTAATATATTTTAAAACGTAATTTATTCCTGTGATGGCAAAGCTGAATTTTCTGCAGTCATTCTAAACTTGATATTTACTTATTTCATTGCTGATCAAGAAATAGTGCAGAATCTTTAATGTTTCTTCTTCATTTTATGTTGAAGTATTTCTTTGCTTTAAATTGTTCAAAAACATCGCTTTTTGAACGTTTAAATGAAAACAAACAAACAAACAAACAAAAAGATGAACATGTTTTCCGTGTTTCATGAAGTCTTTCAAGAACATCATTTAAATTACAATTCTTCACGGAAATGTGATATTTCACTGCATTTCATTGACCTCTGATCCTCAGGTGGCAAATGCAATTAGTCGCTCACTTCCGTCCCGTCCTCCAGAGGGCTCGCATAACCTTTTGGAGGTGGAAGTAACACCTGCCGGGAGATGTGTCTCACAGGCAGCTGTCACTACCGCCTCCATTCGCCGCCTCCGCTGGAAACAAGAGGGTATGCAAAATATGCACGCACACCCACACA
>NW_015540836.1:99441-111279 GCF_001515605.1 Sinocyclocheilus anshuiensis | reverse complement strand
ACACATTTCATTACACCAAATACACAAAATAATGTTATTTTTAGCAACATCATATGACCCCTTTAAACTTTCAACTCATCAAAGAATCCTGAAAAAAAAAAAAAAATCTAATTTTCCACAAAAGTTTTAGGCAGCACTTCTGTTTTTAACATTGATAATAATAAGAATAAGAGATGTTTCTTGAGCACCAAATCAGCATATTAGAATGATTTCATGTGACACTGAAAACTGGAGTAATGGCTGATGAAATTTCAGGTTTACCATCACTGGAATACATTACTTTTTAAAATATGTTCAAATAGAAAACACATGTAATGACATTTCACAATATTACTGTATTTTTGATTGAGAAAATAGAACTTCGGTGAGCATAAGAGACTTGTTTCAAAAACATCAAAAAACTAAAAAGTCTTATCGACCCCAAACTTTTAAATGGTTGTGTATTTCTGAGAGCATTCAAAACTATTTTCTTTTTACATTAGTAAGAGAAGGAAATGTATTATATATTTAATTCCTGTTCCTTTTCAATTAACGGTTTGAGTGGTGTGCTAATGATCTCATCTGCATGATGATACTCTCTCCCATCAACAGTTATAATGGGCAGTGGGAATTGGGGAGGGAAGCTTTGGATGACATCCTCTACCGAGCACAGCTAGACCTCCATGCACAGCCAATACTGGTAAAAGTCATTTGTTACGGTACACTTGGGGAAAATACAGTGGGTTCCGAAAGCCTGAGACACTGAAAATATATATATTGTTTTAATTTAAATATACAAAAATCAGTATTTTTGAACCATTTAAAGCAAAGAAATACTACGACATAAAATGAAGAAGAAATATGAAAGATTCTGCTCTATTTCTTGATCAGCAATCAAATTAGTAAATATCAGTTTCAAATCAAGCAAGCCAAAACAGAACATGTGAACTACTTTGTACAGACAGTCAGATGTTTTTGTTTTTGCTAAAAAATGCAAAATGGAAGCATTTTTACTAGTGGTCTCAAATTTTTGGACTCAAATGAACTGTAGTAGTAAAGTTGGAGTTATGGTTTTTGCTATGTTCATATAGCAAAAAAAAAAACAAGTCCAACTTCACTCGTACACTAGTACATACAGTATTATTACATGTGTTTTCTATTTTAATATATTTTAAAACGTAATTTATTCCTGTGATGGCAAAGCTGAATTTTCTGCAGTCATTCTAAACTTGATATTTACTTATTTCATTGCTGATCAAGAAATAGTGCAGAATCTTTAATGTTTCTTCTTCATTTTATGTTGAAGTATTTCTTTGCTTTAAATTGTTCAAAAACATCGCTTTTTGAACGTTTAAATGAAAACAAACAAACAAACAAACAAAAAGATGAACATGTTTTCCGTGTTTCATGAAGTCTTTCAAGAACATCATTTAAATTACAATTCTTCACGGAAATGTGATATTTCACTGCATTTCATTGACCTCTGATCCTCAGGTGGCAAATGCAATTAGTCGCTCACTTCCGTCCCGTCCTCCAGAGGGCTCGCATAACCTTTTGGAGGTGGAAGTAACACCTGCCGGGAGATGTGTCTCACAGGCAGCTGTCACTACCGCCTCCATTCGCCGCCTCCGCTGGAAACAAGAGGGTATGCAAAATATGCACGCACACCCACACACACAAACACACACACACACAGTTAGACCAAAACCTTGGTAACACTTTGGTTTAAGGACAAATTCTCTCTATTGACTAGTTGCTTATTAGCTTGCATACTGGCTGTTTATTAGTACTAGAAAAGCATATATTAATAGATTATTCTGCATGACCATATTTTAGATCCCTTAATCCTACACCACACCTGAACTTAACAACTACCCTACTAACTATTAATAATCAGCAAATTAGCAGTTTGAGGCAAAATTCAGTTAACAAACACACACACACACAGTTAGACCAAAACCTTGGTAACACTTTGGTTTAAGGACAAATTCTCTCTATTGACTAGTTGCTTATTAGCTTGCATACTGGCTGTTTATTAGTACTAGAAAAGCATATATTAATAGATTATTCTGCATGACCATATTTTAGATCCCTTAATCCTACACCACACCTGAACTTAACAACTACCCTACTAACTATTAATAATCAGCAAATTAGCAGTTTATTGAAGCAAAATTCAGTTACTAGTTACTACTGAGAATTGGTCCCAAACTAAAGTGTGACCGAAATTTTATATCCATTGTTTTATTTTGGTAGTTTTTTTGCTTGTTTATTTCCTTCATGATCATTAAAACCATAATGAGAACATTAACATCCTCATCAGTCCCTCCATTGCATCCATTCAAGCATCAGGAAAAGGAGGCCATTTTTGTGTGTGAAATTTTCCCTCGGTCAGCATCATGTTCAGTACACTCACTGTCTTCACCTCAGATTGTTTTGATTTCTCAACCACGGCCGAATTCTACGCCTCCATCACCCCCAGCCGAAACACCCCACCGGAGAGACCAGACACTCCTGTGGCACGCGGGCGGATAAAGTGCACCATTCACCTAACCTTGCAAGGCGGTAGGCAGGGCTCAGGAACATCTCACCATTAGACAGTCCATGCACAAGCCCTGCCCTTCTTGGTCATAAAAAGTGTTCATTGGCCTACAGATTAAACTGACCCCATTGCATGGAAAACTCCTTCTGTCTTTTACTAGTGTCTCCACATACCTTAGTGTTGTATTATGAGCATTTGTGTTTAACCCTTTTATTTGTGTTCAGTTTTGTTTTACAGTGCTTGCAAGGCAAGATAGACTGATGATCCTCTTCTTTTTCCTTTTTCTGCAGTTCTTTTAGCTCAAACCATTTAATGTACAAATTTGTTCAAATATTAATATTTGCATACTGAATTGTGATTGGTCTTGTTTTGGTGTCTTCAAGTCATGTTGGAATGATCATACAGTATTTGCAAATTGAGTGCACATGAGTACCACCATCATGCCATAATTACCAGTTCCTAACAGTAAATAACAGATTAAAGCTTTATTATTGTTTTTGATTATAATAATTGGATCAAATTGTATTTTGTGTAATATTAATGAGAAATAGTGATAAAGATTGACAAAAATTACTACTCGATGAATATGTGCATCAGTAACACACCTAACATGCATCCTTTGCATTTCGTTGTGTTGCATTATTGCTAGAAAGCTTCCTGTCTTTGTTGGGAAGTGAAAAAAAAAGGGGAAATTATATTTGTCCAGCACATCCATTTTTTTCCAACCAAATTTGCAATTTCCGAATAGAAGTGGGAACTTCTGAGGTGAGCTTGAACACAGCATTTCTTACATCTACAGTACTGTGCAAAAGTATGTGGTCTGTACGATTTTTTTTTTAATGTTTTTGAAAGAAGTCTCTCGTGTTCACCAATTATGAATTTATTTGATCAAAAATACAGAAAAAGGCAGTAATATTGTGAAATATATTTTACAGTTTAAAAAAGAAGAAGTATTATTATAAAAATTCAATATAATACATTTAAAAAGAAAAACGTTTCTATTTGAAAATATTTTAAAATCAAATTTATTCCTGTAATGCGAAGCTGGATTTTCAACAGCCATTACTTCGGTCTTCAGTGTCACATGATCCTTCAGAAATCAATCTAATATGCTGATTTGCTCAAGAAACATTTCTTATTATCATTGTTGAAAACTGTTGTACTGCTTAATGTTTTTTGTGGAAACCATGATAGTTTTTTTTAAGATTCTTTAATTAATAGAATGTTCAAAATAACAGCATTTATTTGAAAAGTCTTTACTGTGATCAACTTAATCAATTTAACGCATGCTTACTGAATAAATATATTTTAAAAAATAAAAAAAATAAATAAAACTTTTAAACTGTAGTGTATTTACAATCTTGGATCATCTCATTGGGGTTCACTAACAAAATTTCCCCCCTGAGCTTGAGTTTCTCTGACGTCAACATGTGTATGAATAAAAGTGAATGGAGTGAATGAAATCTAGTGTAACCGCAGCTTTACACTTCAAAGACGGTGTCATGTTGTTTTCTATCGGCTGTGCAGGAGAATCAACACAAGAGTGTCAAAGCAGCTGTGATGCAGCATTTCATTGAGACACATCCAAAAGCCTGAGCTTACTTCTAAGCTCACCTAACACTATTCTTTTGCTGCCTTGCAAGCGCTGGTATTTCCTCTAGGACATGCAAATCTAGTTAATCCAGCTTTCTGTTTTCTCTGCCTCATTTTTCCCTCGCTGTGTTTCAGATGCTGATGGCATGAGCTGTGGAGGTATTTCCTCTAGGACATGCAAATCTAGTTAATCCAGCTTTCTGTTTTCTCTGCCTCATTTTTCCCTCGCTGTGTTTCAGATGCTGACGGCATGAGCTGTGGAGAGGACTCTTTTGACCCAGATGAAGGGTTTTCCTCTGGGGCTTCCAGCAGCAGCCAGCCCAGCAGCGTGAAACGTGACTGGGTCATAACGGGCATTCGACCTTCCCGAGATCCGGGAGCCAGGAAGAGGGAAAGCACATCAGCCGACACCAGAGTCGCCCTCCGAAGCCTTCACCAACGGCACCAGTCCCCTGCCCCGGCCATCAGCCTCCGTACCACAGGAAGCAGCCCCAGTCCCAGTGCTCCCAGACGCTTTCTGGATCCGCATTACATCCCTCCCTTCGCTGGTGTGCCGCCTAAAACCAGCAGCACGTTTTCTAGCAAGTCTCTTGACTGTACCGGCCTAAATGGCTCATCGGGACCTACAGATAGCCTATCGCTGGGAAGCCTCAGTGCAGACAGGGCACACTATCTGTCAGCCATCAGCTTACAAGAGGAACGTCTAGGGCGAACGACGCGGAGCCAGGATCTCCTCTCCCCCGGGAGTCCGTTCTCCTCTGGAAGCCCATTGTCCAAACAGTCTCGATCACCCAGTTTTAATATGCAGATTATATCACAGGTGTAGAATGATTTTGCTGGGCTGTGTGTGTGCATGAGAATACGAAAACTTATTTCTGCCGTGGAATAATAAAATTAAAAAAGGTAATTGCGAACTTTTTATCTCACAATTCAATGACTCACAATTCAGAGTTTTTTTCTATATATAAACTCATATATAAGAGATATAAACTCACAATTCTGAGGGAAAAAAAAATCAGAATTGCAAGATGTTAACTTTATTATTTTTATTTCATGATAGAAACAAAAAAAAAAACAGAATTGCAAGATATAAACTCAGGATTTTGAAAAAAAACGAAAGAATTGTTCGATATAAAGAAGGTAAGTCAAAATTGTGAGAAACTTGCAACTGCAAGAAAAAGGTTTCAATTGTGAGTTGCAATTAACTTTTTTTTTGTTTTTAAATAAAATTGCAATTCTAAGAAAGTCTCAATTATCTTTTTTTTTATTACATGGAAGAAAAAAAATGGCAAGGAGTATACTCAGAATTATGAGGGAAAAGTCAGAATTGTGAGATATTTGAGATAAAAATATGCAATTACTTTTTTTTTTTTTGTGGCAGAAACCAACTTCCATATGAGTAAGTGAAAGCAAGAGAGAGAGAAGCAGAAATGTTAACATGCATGCGTACGAGCATGTCGTTTTACAGTGTGAGTGCGAGTGTGTTCGAATGACAGTGCGCTCACACTTTTATTTGATCACTACATTATGCACTTGGGTTCGGTGTGGAGGAAAAACTTGTTTTGCACAATGGACACATTCAAGTGCACATGATTTGGACGGTTTTAAATGTGCCATACAAACATACAATAACAACATGGTGTTACTTAAGAGGAACATACATTACCGTAACAAAGCAATGAACTTCAAAAACTGACAATCACGGTCAATGCATCGAGAAAGGCCTGATAGTGCATGATCCAAAGAGTTTTATCTAGCCCAGCTGTACTGTAGATCGTGCTCAAGAAATCCTCTTCCATGTCTTCATTTTGGTTTGTGCTGATTGAGCCCGCTTACTGTTGCCTGTGCTCTTCACCCTCTTTAGAAAATAAATTGTGTGGACTGCCTCAATGAAATGCTATGTTGTGAAATAAAAAAAAAATACAGAAAAAAACAGTATATGTTGTACTTTGGAATAAGTTTATATTTTAAATTGTGTATATTTGTGTAAATGATTATTGTACTATAGAAAGAGTATATGCTAACAGAATCTATATTGCTTGTACAGAGATAGGAAGCTATCTGCTGAATGGTGAATAAATGTGCTGTTCATGGGAGTGCTGTCTTGTTGTTGTTTTTTTCCATTAGGTATCTTGACCTAAAGGATATTTTATTTGGGGATCAATGCAATAGACTGCATGTTACATTTATTATCATATGGTGGACATACAGTTGAGATGAGA
The DNA here is from genome assembly GCF_001515605.1 of Sinocyclocheilus anshuiensis. Taxonomy (NCBI): domain Eukaryota; kingdom Metazoa; phylum Chordata; class Actinopteri; order Cypriniformes; family Cyprinidae; genus Sinocyclocheilus; species Sinocyclocheilus anshuiensis. The sequence continues at coordinate 104,943 of NW_015540836.1, read as the reverse complement.
ATTATAAGCCCCCTTGATAAATATGAGCAAAGAAGGCTGTGAAACTGTCTGCATTGTTTATCCTTTTGATCTTTCATTCAAAAATTAACAAAAATCTAACCTTTCATTGAAGAAAAACAACTGAAAGTGGAGGGAAAATCTCATTATGAAATAAATGTATTTCTCCAATACATATTGGCTGCAATTATAAGCACCCCTACAAATGAATGAATAAAATATCTGAAGTATATTCCCTTTTTCCCCCCTTTTTTTTTTAGCACACCAGGGTGGAACTGTCCAGCCATGACTTCCTGTTTTTCAGGAGTAAAATGTGAGGTAATACAAAGGTCAAATTTGACTTAATCATCAATCACAATGAGTAAAAACAAAGAATTTAGTTCTGATGTGCAGCAAAAGATTGTTGAGCTTCACAAAATACAAAGTGGCTTTAAGAAATAGCTAAAGCGTTAAAAATTCCCATTTCCACCATCAGAGCAATAATCAAAGATGTTTCAATCAACTGAAGATGTTACAAATCTGCCTGATATAGATGAGTGTCTATATCAGTGTCTTTGAGTGCCAAAGACTCTCCAAGGATTACAGCTGGAGAATTGCAGAAATTAGTTGAGAGACTTTGGGTCAGAAAACCTCTCTTTCAAAATGAACTCCAGCATATTTAGTTGCCAGACGCTACTGAAAGTTCAAATGGGACCGGTTTCCCTGGTCAGATGAAACTAAAAAAAAAGAGCTTTTTGGCACTCATGAGATGCCAAGGTTTAAAGGGATACACAGGGAGAAAAAAGTATACCCCATGCCCATGGTTAAATATACTGTTGGACCTTTAATGTTGTGGATATGTTTCTGCCAGAGGTTCTGGATATCTTGTTCAGACATATGGCATCATCAAATACCAACAAATCAAAACCTGACTGCCTCTGCTAGAAATCCTATGGTTGGATCAGGACAATGATCCAAAACAAACATCAAAATCTACCCAATGATGGGTCAATGAAGATATATATGTAAACATATAGAGTGTATAATAATAATATTGGCACCCTTGGGAAATATGATCAAAGGTGGCTGTGAAAATAAATCTGCATCATCTATCCTTTTGGTCTTTCATTCAAAAAATTCACAAAATTCTAACCTATCATTGAAGTAAAACAATGGAGAATCTCATTATTAAATAAATGTTTTTCGCTAGTTCACGTTGGCCACAATTATTGGCACCCAATTACTGCAATGTCCTTTTTCCAAGATAACAGTTCTGAGTCTTCTCCTATAATGCCTGATGAGTTTGGGGAACACCTGACTAGAGATCAGAGAACATTCCTTCATACAGAGTCTCTCCAGATCCTCCATGTTGGTGCTTCTTCTCTTCAGTTCACCCCATATTTTCTATAGGGTTCAGGTCAGGGAACTGGGACGGCCATGGCAGAAGCTTAATTTTGTGCTCAGTGACACATTTTTGTGTTGATTTTGATGTTTGTTTTGGATCATTGTCCTGATGGCCGATCCAACCACGGCCCATTATAAGATTTCTAACAGAGGCAGTCAGGTTTAGATTTTTTATCTGTTAGTATATGATAGAATCCATGATGCCATGTATCTGAATAAGATGTCCAATATAGGCCCACAACATCCAGCAAAATATTTAACTGTGGGCATGGATGGGATACTTTTTATCCGTCTTTGCACCAAACCCATCTGGTGGGTTTGCTGCCAAAAATCTATTTTTTTAGTTTCACCTGACCATAGAAGCCAGTCCCGTTTGAAGTTCCACTCGTGTCTGACAACTGAATGTGCTGGACAACCCTCCTGAACAACATTTGGTGATGTAGGGGCTGTTTGATCATTTTTTGTTAGGCTCCCTGACCAACTGTGATCCTTGGAGAGTCTTTGGCCACTTAAACTCTCCTCCTCACCGTGCAATAGCACCATAACCACTGTTTAGTTGATTGGAACTTCGTACTTGTTGCCCTGATGGTGGAAATGGGGATTTTCAATGCTTTAGCTCTTTTCTTTCAGCCACTTTCTATTTTGTGAATCTCAACAATCTTGTTCTGCACATCATGACGATATTCTTTGGTTTTACTCCTTGTGATGGATGATTAAGGGAATTTGGCCTTTGTGTTCCTCATATTTATAATTCTGTGGAACAGGGAGTCATGACTGGACAATTTCATAGGGGTGCCCCACTTTTTCTTTTTTACTTCAATGAAAGGTTAGAATTTTGTGAATTTTTTGAATGAAAGATCAAAAATATCAAAAACAATGCAGAAATTAAAAGAAAAGTTGTACAAATTAATTAGTAAAAACTGTAAACCCTGAAGAACAGTAACTGAAATAATTAATAATTATATAAATTAATTTCTAATTATTCAAATATATCACCACTCCTAGTTTCTGGAAATAAAAGTTTTCTTTGACAGTAGGGGGATTTGAAGTGAAAAAGGTTGGTAACCACTGATGTAATGGGAACTGGACAGGAAGTGCCTTTTTTTTAGTATACTGCAGAGTTTTTAAGAGGTGTGGTTGGGTACAAAGCTTTATGAATAGCATTTTTCTTCTCTCATTAAAAAGTCTTGCCAAGTGCATTTCAAGAATGCAGTGAAAGCTGCATTATATGAGCTAAAAGCCAGACAGTCCACTTTTCACTGCTGCAACTTCATTGTCACACCATGAGTGGGAAACTTGTTAACATTTTGTTCTTATATTTTTGACATGTAAAGACATTTTAGTGTTAATTTAGGTCTGTGGAATTTCATGAAAAAAAATCGAATTATTATAATATAAAAGTAACATATACAGAAGTATTTAATATTGTAAACAACCTTATTATAATATACATAACATAAAAAAGTTCTATATGGACAAGCGAGGATGTTAACCATGTGACCGAATGCGGAAGCTAAAACATCACGTGTTGCTCAATCCAAAGCATTTCAGTGGCTGTTTCCGAGGCGGGAGTTTCAGATTGTTGGACATTCGTGATAACATACCATTTCAGCTCTCCTCTTTTACTAACCTGGACAACCTATCAACTTTTGGAAATCGTCTATTTTGTCGCACCGGAGTGTATTTTAAACATTTTCGTCAGTCTAGGGGTTTGAAAAGGTGTGTTAGTGAGATCTAAAGAACTGGCACTTGGATTACCGCCTTATTAGACAACAACTACTGTCAACTCTCAACCAGCACGTCTCGTGCATGTTCGCTCGCGAACGTCAACTTAATCCGAGCGCGTCTCAGTCAACGGTCACCTTTAGGGATAACATGAGCCTTTAGATCCGCGTTAAACCCGGAAACGTTGTAGAAATAGTTTTATATCTTCACCTGGACATGGATCACTACCGCCATCAGCGATATGAAAGCTCGAATCAAGGGAGGGAGAATAAAATACATCGAAAGAAAGGATTTGGAGTCGGAGTATTATCTCAGGGCAGTTCAGGCGCTGAGGACGGAGAAAAGAAACCTAAATTTGTAAGTTACACTTTTTTAAAAATAATTATATAAGTTGTCTCTGTTCTCATAAATGGTTATTGTTCATAACTTGTTATATGTCCCCACCCTGCTGTCAGGCCTCCAGTACTGAATCACTAGTTCTTGAGTAATTTAGGAGGAAAACGTGAAGGGAGTGTGTTTATATGTAACGTTATGTATTCATCTCATTTGTGTTTTGGTGCAATGTCCTGCTTTTATGTTCTCACATTATGTATTTTTTCTTGCCCGTCTCTCTATATGGGTCACCGCACTGTCAGATACAAAAATAAAGTATATTGGTAATTAGTATCGACATTTCTAACACTGAATTAACGACTCATGAATAAAAGCAAAAAAAGGATTATCACATATATTAAATGATGGAAATGAACTATATATATATATATATATATATATAAATAAAAAAAATAATCAATTTTAATGCAAAAAGAAAATGAGATGGATTAATGTCAGAGTAGAAATGTCGCTGTTGTAAATAGTAATAAAGTTGTGGCACATTTTATGTCTTATGTTTTTAAGAAGCAGTGGAATATAGATGATTGTTTAGTGAGGCTTCATGGTGTAATTTTCTTTTAGAAGGACAAAATTGGTCCATTATTCTACAACATTAAATGTCAATGAAATGTAAAGTATGTCCACATAGGATTGATGTGCATTATAAGAGCTTTGTCAAGTTGCTCTGTATTTGCTTTGTCAGTGCTCTTTGTTTCATCAGTAGTCAAACATGTCTTATTTCATGCAAATAAGACATGTTTTTAGACTTTTTAGATAGATTTTAAGCAACAGCAGCAATTATGTTTTTTGTTGTGTTGTTGTGCTGTTTAAACAGACAACAGAGAGACGGAGGGATTAACAACTCACCCACACCCATTGAACCCCTCTTTCAGTGCCATTAACTTACAGTAGTTGTTGACTGCCAGTGCTAAATCAAAGGATAAAATTAGCTCAGGGATAAGACAGAATAATCCAGTCTTGCTTTTAGTGCTGGTGCAGTAACAGTGCTGTTTCTGAATGTCCACCCACCGCGATGAATTACACTGTGCCAGTATCAGATGTTGTGCTTTGACTTCTGTAAATATCATTATATAGTTTAGGGCAGGGGTTTTAAAACCTTTAATGCCAAGGACCCCAAAATAGCTTCCTAAAATATCAAGGCAGCTATATACTAGGGCTGGGTTTTGACACAAATTTCACGATTTGATTCGATTACCGATTCGATTCGATTCAATATCGATTATTTTGGATATATACATGCCAAATTTTCTCAAGGAAAAAAAATCTCTCAACTAATGCTGTAAAATATACATGGGAGTCAGTTGGTACTACATTATTATAATATTGAAGGTTAAAATGAACTGATTTGTTAAAATTTCACTTAATTAAGTTTTTCAAATAATAAAGTTACAATTACATAATATTTCTACTTCAATTTTTTTACAATTTTTTAAATATAAACATAATGGTGGCTGTCATAAAATGATGGATTTATTCAAACATAAATTAAACATTGAAGAACAGTAAAATTTATAATGAATCTGTTATATGGTGCATATATTTAGCAAAATGCCCCTCTCTACAATTTATTTTTCTATCTGACTAATGAGTTTATGGTCACCGAATATGTTTTTCTGAGGTAAATGTGACGTTACGTGACATTGTTTACAAGACTTTATATTGACGTATTTGCGCAGCTGAAACACTGATTGAGCGATTACATGAGACAGGATACGGATTAGGGCTGAACGATTTTGGAAAATAATCTAATTGCGATTTTTATTATTTTTTTTACCAATATTGCGATTGCGATTTAATATGCAATTATTTTTTAAAGCTCTTTATGTTCTGTATTATTCAACAAAGACAAGCTATAAATCATTGTATAGTATGACCAACACAATATTACATAGATTAAACATAAATGTTCTTTTCTGTAGGCCAGGCCTATATGTTACGATGAAATTAGGTGATGCATGAATTGATATGAATGACATTTTTATTTAACAACTACAATCACAGTAG
>NW_015540836.1:68078-94349 GCF_001515605.1 Sinocyclocheilus anshuiensis | reverse complement strand
GGTTTGAGTTAAAAATCTTCGTTTGTGTTCTACTGAAGAAACAAAGTCACCTACATCTTGGATGCTCTGGGGGTAAGCAATTTTCATTTTTGGGTGAACTATCCCTTTAAAAAACGAATAAAAGTGACAAAATCACACAACAAAATTATTTAAATTGAAATAAAAACTATATATAAAAATATACAAAAAAAAATTTTTTTTAAATATTACTAAAATAACACCTTTCAAATGCAATCAGGTCATCTAAACACTTTCCCCAACATTGACAGAATTTTCCGGATTTCCATGTTTTCACTGTTATACGGTGCTATTACGCATCTTCTGCAAGAGTACAGAATCTCTGGATAAACATAGGCAAAGAAGTAGCAGAAACAAACGATAGCATATGTAAGCAAATGCTTATGTAAAATAACGTGATCATCCAACATTAAACAGCATATAAATCAAAACTGCTTAATGTTACTGAATGAAATGTCAACCCAGGAAGTGGTATAGGATGCTCTTGGAGGTGTTGATGGAAGTGGTCTACTCCGATCTGGACGTAGTCTTTGACAAAAATGACATTTTCTCTTTTTTTGTTGTTCAGAATGTTCCTTTTTTAATAAAATTTACCCACATTCAAGTGTTGAAAAAATGCATGAAGCTAGATTTTTTTTTTTTTGTTTTGTTTAAAGCAGAAGCTATGTTCTTTCTTTTGACAGATTGCATGTTCAGATATTCATACAACTAAATATTCTGGGGGCCATGAAAGTTTTGTGAAAATAATCAAAAATGCTGGCAGTGACTAGCAACTTTTTTTTTTTCTTTTTTTTTTATGCTTTTGGGGAGTGAGTTAATGGCACGGCAACAAAACTGGTTGTTTAAGTCTGAGAGTAAAAAATTGCTAATAAGAAAAAATAATGACATTTTGGCAACAAAAAAAAAAGTGGAACTCAGTCAGAAAACATGATATATCCCCCTTAATATTCAACTCAAGGTTCTTTACAGCTCACTTTTAGCTCACATCCTCCCAGCTCTGAGGGGGAAGGGAGGAAGCAGGAGGGTTAGGAGGAGGGTCAGAGCTCTGCAGGACTGTTAGTGTTTGCTTTTAGCACTTTGAGTCTGCTGGGAGCAGTGCTGTGAAACGGTGGCACTTAGAGACGAGCAGTCTTCAGCCGTGTGCCGCTGAGAGGAATCATCATCACAGAAACCATGAGCTGGCGTCAGGCCAGGTTACAGAGAACATCTCCCCAAAGGCGAGCAGAGCAGTCGAGTGTTTATCTAAAATGCACATATGACTCCAATCTCTGCTTTGAGCTCTGCTCTTAGAAAAAAGTCTGTTTATGTCAATAAGGTTATATAGCTGATTTGCTGAAATAGATCAGGCCAATAATATCAGAGCAATTGCCAAATGTCGCTTACAATGTAAACGTGTCAGATAGACATCAATATTTCATATTAGTCTTATTAAATTTGCGTTTGTGTCGTCTGAAGTTTCTGAACAGTTTTTGCTGTTATGTAATCATGTTCTGTAATACGATTTTATCATAATTCCACATAAAGGCAACTTAACCCTCCACCTCAAAATTTAAGCTTGGCGTGTCTCATCTGAGAGATCTGCGAATTTTAATGCGCCTCGTCTGTGAGGCAGATTAATTAGCATTTTTGATTTCCATAGTTTTCCACTAATCACCCTTGCTGACATTCAGATAAGCATGCTAGCGCACTGAGGCATGAACCCACCTGCAAGCTGTCCGTCATCTGCGGAGGCAACGCAAGAAACAGTTGTCGCCGCTGACTTTATTTTTCTCCGTAACTTCACTTTAAAATTGAGCTCTGAGAATCTTCTTTTTAATGGTCAATGATGGTTTACAAAATGGATGTTGTAAAATGCATCTCAAAAAAAGGGGAAAGACCATGTTTGTTAAATAAATAAAGAAATAGTTCACCTACAAATGCCAATGTAATCGCCCTCATGTCATTCCATACCTGTATGACTTTCTTCCGTAGAACACGAACAAAAGGAGACATTTTGAAGAATGCCCTGGTTGCTCTTTTCCATATAGAGAAAGTTATTTGGGTCATCAAGCACAAATGACATGAAAGCATAGCCTAGAAAACATGGCAGATAACAACAAAGCTATTTGCATGGCTTCAGAAGACTTGGAATACAGTGTGCAATATTGACCTAGGGTCCCTGTGGGTCCTAAAAAGTCTTAAAATATCTTAAATTCAGTTTTATCAAATTTAAGGTCATAAAAAGTCTTAATTATTGTTTTAAGAGGTCTTAAATATGGGGAGGGATATACAAAAAGCATGATGTGGTCTAATGTGATTGTTAAACTGATGCATCTTTTCATTTTTGGTATCTTGGTCACACAATATTCTGTTTGGCATTTAATTCAGCTCAGGAAAGGAAGGAAAGACTAAGAACATTATTTAAATAGATTTTACTAGTATTGGCACAATAACCTAGTTATTGCTTTTCTTTAAACACATTATTATCACCAAAATCCAATATCAGTTGACCTCAAATTCAAATATATTGGTATATAGTACACAAACCAATTTAATTATTTATGTATATACTGAATAAAACATGTCTTGAGTATTTTAAATTTGCAGTTACCCTGTTTTGCTGCCTGTTTAATCTGAGTTACATTATTTATTTTGAGATTATATAGGCTTGTTCTGTAGGGACATACAGCATTGGTATTATTTGTTAAAGGTCTTAAAAAGTCTTAAATTGTATTTGAAAACTTCTTCAGATACCCTGGGACCTTTTTTAAAAATAAATAATTACTTGCATAAAAAAAAGCTTCTTTAAATGGAAAAGAGTAGCTTGGAATTCTTCAAAATATCTCCATTTATGTTCTACAGAAGAAGGAAAGTCAAACAGGTTTGGAACAAGATAAGGATGATTAAATTGCGTTTTTGTGTGAACTATTCCTTTAAAGTCACTACGAAACTGAAGTACCCTGAAAAAAAAAATTGGTGTACAAACAATTTTCACTCAGAAATTGATTTCAATTTCACAGTTGATTACAAAATTTATACCGACTTATACACTGCCATTTGCCAACGTGAGTTACGTACACAGTTACAGAATGTCAGAGCAGACAGGTGAGTCTACTAGAGAATTAAAAGGCTTGAATGAAGAACTTCAGAGAGAAGTGACAGGAGGAAAAAGAGATCAAAGAGTGGGGGAGAAGAGGAAAGAGACGGACCTCAGAGGGGACAAAAGCGAGGGATTGAGAGACAAAAGTCAGAAGGCGAGAGCAAGCGAGGGAGGCGGGTTCATTCATCACGCTGATACCTGCTTGCAGGTGATAGATGGATAGATGGAGGTGCAAACTCAATAATGCTCACTCTCTCGGTTATTCACAGATCAGCGAGCAGCTCCGCTAATATAGTGATGAAATGCTTTACCGTCCTCACCCGCATTATCCCTCAAGTTTTGACAGCAGAGACTTTTTAATTTCTAAATAACCTTTGGCACTCTGACTGCCATCTTCTGTCTTCCGCGCTCCGTTCCGGTTCCCCCATCTCAGTCGCTGGGATGTTTTTTGGAGCTGGCATGATCCATTCAGCCCGGTAAACACATTTGGCCGTGACAGGTTATGATTTGCACCTGCGATCACGGTGCTCCAATCAGACAACAGTCAAACAGAAACAGATTGAGAGGACGGGGAAATGCATTAATTAGAGCCGATGATTGTCTTCGCAGCATTCCCTCATACGTGGCGTTTCCTCTCCGTCATTCGTTTTCCTCCCCCTTTACCGTGTGTTCTCGTGGAGCAATAAACATTTAATTTATTCAGATCCAAACAGGATTTAATTTTCGCAGAGAAAGGCCTGCCAGCCAACATGGCGCTTTGTTTTCTTTTAATTATTGGCCAACCATTAGCCCCCCACTCGGCTTCCAGCACCCTAGATTACAAGCGAATTTGCAGGCAATGAACCTGACCGGTAAGTGGTCTTTGCTGTGTGGGGTAATTTTGTTTGTTTAGCATCTCCTGCACGGTAAGGGGATTTATTGTCGACGCACACAGAACACTAATAAAACGTTTGGGGGGCCTCCCATGGGCACTACTTTTTTTCCCCCTCCCAAACCTGGTTTGGCTTTTGAGGAGGAGCAGCATGTCCAAATGTGGCATCAGATTTTGTTGTTGTTGTTGTGTTGTGTTGCTTTAATCAAGTGAGTCAAGCTTTTCTTCCTTTTGTTTAATAGACTGAAATCTAACAGGTCACAAGGGATGCATTCAAGATTTTTTAGATTAATGGCTTCAATTCCGGCCCATTATTGACTATCTGCTGGGAAATTGCGCAAAATGTTTTGCTCTTTTGTTTAAAGAGGGTGAGCTGTAATTTTTGGGTTCTCATCAAACAAACAAAAATAGTAGAAAGGCCCTTTTATTTATTTAGTTTTTGTAACTTCATTTCAATTTATTTTTTATTTACAATGGCATGAATAAGTATGTGAACCCATTGGAATTTGATGGTTTTTTGCATTTGAATTGGTCATAAAATGTCATCGTTTATCATGTACAGTAGGGCTGAACGATTCTGGAAAATAATCTAATTGGGTTTTTTTTTTTTTTACCAATATTGCGATTGCGATTTAATATGCAATTATTTTTTAAAGCTCTTTATGTTCTGTATTATTCAACAAAGACAAGCTATAAATCATTGTATAGTATGACCAACACACTGTTAGATAGATTAAACATAAATGTCCTTTTCTGTAGGCCAGGCCTATATGTTACGATGAATGCATGAATTGCATGAATTGATATGAATGACATTTTTATTTAACAACTACAATCACAGTAGTATATTGATGAACTTCCACTGATTTGTTGAACTTCCAACCTCGTAAGCATGTAATAATTATGTTTAAATAAGCCTGGTGTAAACAATATGAAAGTCAGTAACAAATCACACAAACTAAAGTAGATTGCAGAAATATAAAAACAAATCTGTTGCTTTACCACACTACTTTAAGGTAATTCAAAGTCACTGTAATAAACATATGTAAACGTGTGGACTGCACTAAACACTGTCTGTTCACTTTAGACCATCAAACTTTAAACTTTTTTGGTCGCGCCCCCCTTTAAACCTATAAAAAAATCTGAGCAAGATATGCCTCTTTCTGCATTCTGCATTTAGCTTTCAAATGACCAGCACCTGCCTGGGTCTGTGCGACTTCATTTATGGCTTTTCTCTTCGCTTTCATGAAGCAGCGCTGCTTAGACCGATGGGTGTGTGTCATCAAAGTACTGCGAGAGCTATAAGAGAGCGCGGACGTCTCCTTATGCTTTCTCTCGCCGTACTTTGATGTCATAGGCTACACCGATCAATCTTCAAGTCGAACACACCTCTTTACTCTTGCGTGTCATGTGACCGTGTGTAATCACAGCTTCTGTGATTGAAAATTCGCTTTTTTTCCTATCGCGATATCACAAATGCAATTAATCGTTCAGCCCTAATACGGATTGTAAAGTTGTACTCTTTCTTTTAACTTACCTTCGGATGTTTATTCATTTTTATTTTGTGCTGAAGCTGGTATTAATGTGGAGGAGATGATCAGTTCACATGCGCCTCGCGCTGCCGCATCTGTTAAACTGAGGCGCTACAGCTTCTGACAAGATGCGCATTAAATATCGCATGCGATTTATCGTGCAGCCCTAGTTATTATCGAGATATCGATATTTTTTACCCAGCCCTACTATATACTAGGGATGGAACGATTACCGGTTTCACGATAAATCACGATAAAATGCCCTGACGGTTAGTATTATCGTTTAAAATTTAATTATCATCAAAACCGTGTTTGATTATTGCGATTTTGAAAACTCGCGGTAAATCCTGTCCAGCCAGCATCAGTCTAACGCAGAAGCAGCATGCAATGTTGTTGTTGTTTTTAAAAATATTGTTTAGAGATTAAATATTTCGTTATCTCACTTGTTTAACGCAAAGCTTCCGCGAAGAAAAGTTCTCAGCAAGTGGCTTTGAGCCAAGACGAACGAACGTTCAAACTATAAGGTTGACATTTAAGGGATAATGTATTGTATATTCATAGTTAACTTATTACACAGATTTTTTTTTTGTTTACCTAAAATAATATATAAATATGGGGATATGAAATATTGAATTGAGATTAATTTTTTGAAATCTTACTGGTTTATAAATCCATTATGAACAGTGTACAAAACAATCGTCAGGACAATATGATCACTACAGCAAAATTATAGTAGTATTAATACTAAATTCCTCTGATTTCATTTTCAATACAATCAAAAACTGAGACGCAAGACGGCAAGCTGCATTTGAATGAAACGAGAGAGCACGTCCGCGCCTCCGCGGTGATACAAGAGACATGGGGCGAATTCCAAACAGAAGTGAGCATCCCTATGCCCTACTCCCTTCGAAGGGCAGAGCCCTTGAAGTGTGTTCTTTGAAGGGTGCAGGGCATTACTGTCTCGTATAAGCATTTGGAACTCCCTTGGTGAAGAGAATGACTGACCAAATGTTACCTTGACAACGCTGCGCGTGCATGCAGCATTCAGTACTCCATCAGTTGTTGCAAATAAATATTTATTATTATTTTATTCAAAATATTGTCTAATTGTGTCTTATAAACCGTGATAACGTTGGTCACTATAACCGTGATATGAAATTTTCATACCGTTACTTCCCTACTATATACCCTTTAAAGTTTTGGGGTCAGTAGGATTTTTAAAATATTTTAGAAAGAATTTGTTGAATAGACAGCTCAGAAGTTTAATTTTGAAAACCTATTGCCTTTATTGTATCACACTATGTTTATATAGGCTATATGTTTTATATAAAATGTAAAAAGGCAAAAAAAAAGAGAAATATTAAATGATTAAGAAATGTTTGTTAGAACACATTAGATTAGGCCTACTTCTTGTGGCAGTAGTCTCTAAATGGATGTAAGTAATGCATGATTGCAAAGTTTTGCTGTCACATTTTTTTCAGATGCTGTCTTTTTACAATGATGGAGAGACTGTTGAAGCAGATAACACACAGGTGCTTTCCAAATAAACAGCTCGAAAATAGCGGCTTTGTTTTACTCTAAACAGATGTGAGGTATTTGCTTAACACTTCTGAGATGTTTACATCAACACACCCTCTCTGAGTCACAGAGTGAAACACATAAGTGTACTTTTATCAGAATGATGTCTACTGGCCAAATGTGTGGAATGCAATGACCGTTAAGAGGCTGTTCTTTAGTTTCCCCCATTGTGGGTTGCTACAGCTGAACTTGTCATGAACAGTTCAGACTACAGGTGATTTGCAGGCTGACTTTTAACTTCAGTAGTGGATTGTCTTGAAACTAGGGATGTCAACGATTAATCGATGATCGATTAATTGTCAATAAGAGATGCAATCGATTAAAGCTATCGATGGTTGAATCCTGCTACTAGCATTTTATTCAGACTAAAACCCCTTTAATTCGGGTGAGAAAGCGGGGTTTTTTTTTTTTTGAGTGGTTTTTGCACATCCTGTCATGCCGGTGACTGCGTGCTGCTGCAATAGACGCATTTTGCTGCATTAAAGTTAACGATTAATCGATTAATTGATCGTTAATTTAAACGACGCTCGATCATGGAAATGATCGAAAATTGACATCCCTACTTGAAACTCAATTGGTCTTTGACTGCAGGCTGCGCTTGGTCTGCTCCTGTCATCTCTTCATGTGTTCTGCATTCTCAGAAGAGACTGTACTGTCCTCCTCCTGTGGTTTCTGATCCTTTTATGTAATTAGTGGAATTTAGCTGGCTGAACTCCAGTTTTAGAGTGACCATTGACACAAATGACCATTGTAAAGAATGGAAATTTGATTTCTACAGCATGTACTTCATAAACTTATATTATCATGCATAGGCTGGACTTCAAATCAAACATTTGTTCCTTTTTTCAGCAAGTAGTTCACAATTGCTTTCTATTTACTGTCATGAGAGCATCTTTTTGTGTACTGCTTATTTCTCTGCAGTAGGCCAATTACAGTTCATACAAGTGCTTTGTTAAAGAGCTTCATCTTTAGAGTTCTTGCCAAAGTGTTTGTAAGAGCATCAGTTTGGTTTGTCATCTTCCCCTCCTGTAGCATTGGATGAAATGACATATGTCTCCAGAAACCATGGTGAGGGCATTATTTATGCATTTGTTGTGTAAAGAGGATAATGCATTTTAAAGTTAAAAAATTCTGCATAGCATTTATTGATCAGAACCAGCTTGAATAAGATTAAGACTTAATTAGTCTTTTTACTTGTTTAAATAAATACTTTCTCAGGGTGCATTTTAAGTTCTTTTTCTGTTACAAAATTACTATTCCTTTATCTTCTCTCCAGTTACTTGGTAGGTATTATATGTTTGGACAAAAAGTGATAACTTACAATTAAGCAAGTAATTTGTTTTGACAATTATCTACAGGTATGTAGGAAAAAAATACCTTGTAAAGTGAAGTATCTGTATTAACCAGTAGGTGTCACAATAACACCATCTTTAATTCAATGTCTTTAGTTTTTTTTTAAGATGAGCTGCATGTACCTGATAAAAAGCTGAGGTGATAGGAAAAAAAGAATGTGCAGGTTATACTTTCAAATCCACCAATGACTTTACCATTTTTTTCTTGTGTATACTCCACAATTTCCCCATAGTTAAACAGAAACAATTACATGGCTTTGGGTGCTTCACTAACAGATGGAAAGTAAAGAATGCTTGTTTTAGTATTACTTTCTCTGAACGTGTTTTGTAAGCTGTTGTTAAAGTAATTGAAGTTGTCAGATGGATGGTGTTTAGAAAATTGTCTCTTTGCTTTTTCAATGCTCTGACAAATGGTTAGCCTTTCCCATGTCATTATGGCAAAATGGAGGTGAAAGAGTTGGAGGTGTTAAACCTCAGTTTGCCTTTGTAGACCCCCTAGATGTTATTAATATAAAGTTTAATAGGCCAGCTTAGGAAGTGACTAGTTAACTTTGCTGGGTAAGTGATAGAATATGTAGAATACAGTATATAGAATAGATGTGTCTATGAAAGAAACCTGCATGAAACTCCAATGAGGAATGAAAAATAGCATTTCAACCCTTTGTTCACTCTTAAAAAATAAGGTTCCAAAAGATTTTTTTTTTTTTTTGAAGTGCCATAGAAAAAAGCATTCTTGAGTTCCCAAAAGAACCTTTCAGTTAGGGCTGCACGATAAATCGCATGCGATATTTAAGCTCGTCAGTGAACAACGGCTCTGTGTAGTTAATGCTGCTCAATGTGAAAGCACGCACGTGATGGAGATTTACCGCTGATTACAGAATGGCTTTACTGACAAGATGCGCATTAAATATCGCATGCGATTTATCGTGCAGCCCTACTTTCAGTGAGCAGTTCTTAGTGTGAAGAACATTAATAATCTAAGAAATCTTTTTCCACCATAAAGAAACTTATGTACGATGTAGGCTTGCCGCGATAGACGGTGCTGACGGTGATACCAGTGTTAAGCCACAACACCGGTTACGTCACTTGCCCACCACGTCACCGACCCCCACCGTCAATTTTATTTTTTTATAGTGATAATTTAGTTTAGTAAAAGAACAGACACTACAATTAAAAACTGAACGCGGCTGCTCAATGCAGTTGAACGACAGTTGCATCACAGATCAGATTTAGTTTCTCCAGTGAGGAGAGTGAGTGGAGCTGACTGACAAGAAGAGTGAGGTGAGACAGACAAGACGAGTGTATGCCGTGCCTCCAAGCTTTCTTACTCGTTTTGCTAATAAACGTTCTACGTTTCTTATTTATTTGGTTATATTATACATGTTTACTTGTTTCCAGTTTTGTGCATTTAAACTATGTAAGTTACTAACATTATACATACCCTTTTGGTTTCTGTACCCAATATTTAAAATATTTTAAATGTACAAATGCAATAAAAATATCGGTATCGGTACGCTGTATCGGCAAGTACCAAAAATAAAAGTATCGGTATCGGGCGAGTACTGGAAAAAGTGGTATCGGTGCATCCCTATTTTATATATACGCTAAAGTGAGTTTGACGTTGTATTTTGTTGTTGCATTCAAGCAATTGACTCCTTACTGCCGCTAATTCTAAAGTGAAAGTAAAATGCGCACGGGGCTTTTAAGCTATTTAAAAGTGAAGGAAAGTGAGGAAAAGAGGGAAAATAAAAAAAAACTAAAAACGAACAATTGCTTTACTCTGAATTGCCACTATTTGAAAGTGAAAGTAAAATGCGCACGCCACTTTTACAAGCTATTTAAAAGCTATTGGGAAAATTTCCTCACCGTCACAGCCCTAGTACGATGGAACGGTTCAATGGATGTTAAAGGATCTTTATGGTACCATCAATGCCAATAAAGAACCTTAAGTGTTTTCTTATTTGTTTCTTTCGGCTGCCATAAATGTGATTTACATATTAAGGTTTGTGTCACGTTTTGCTCCTCAAACCGGATTAATTTGTCTTACTGAATGCTTAGCAGTCCTGCAGTGACAAATGAATCATTGTATTTTTAGTGTGCTATGTGTAAGTTCATGCCAAGCTCAAAATCTTAAATGTTACAGATTTGTTGTTATTATTATTATTATTTTTTTTTATAATGCAGCTTATGCAAGTCGCTCTGGTTGAGTCATAGACTGTTCAATTTAGCAGAGTAGGTGCAGTTGCCAGAGCAGGTACTCTAATTTATCAGGTCATATTCTGGACTACCTCATAATAAACCAACAAGGGATCATAACGTGGTGAGGGCCAACCAAACTGTTCTCATTACTGGCAATTATGAAGCCAGATTAATTTATCTGTTGTGGACTTGCAAGAATTGAGTTGAGAAGATGAAAAATCGAGGAGATTTGGGCTGGGAAGAGGGAGTATAAGCCCGAACAAGTCCAAATAAATTCAGCTTTTGTAGTTGCCGTTATACATCCAGAGCCAAAACAACTAGATGGATTTTACAGGGAGCTTTCATTCTCATGCTGTTCTGACAGCCCCCTGCCTTTTCTCTTCCTCCCTTCATTTGGACTAGAGGAGTCTGAGCAGCTTAATGTGAAATGTTCCCACAGTGATGGGTAGACAGTACTGCTGTGGTACCGCAGCACTTGTTGATTGAGATTTGGAAGATTTAGTTGGAATCCTGTCTGAATGTCACAGGATGACTTCTGCTGTTGGCAAGACATTGTCACATACAGTAAGTGTCTCTAAAATTAGTAACATTAGTAAAAGGAACAAGGACAAAAGTCAGAAACTATGTGGTTGTATGGTGAGAGGGGCCGAAATGGAGGCTGCTCTTGCCTCACTGAAAGGCGAAATGGCAGCATTGAGCTTACTGAATAGAACAATGTGGAAGAAGCAGTTACAGAAGCTGCCAGTGATGGTTTTCTTTATCGCCACATGTTCTGCTGCCTTAAAGGGATAGTTCACCCAAAAATGAAAATTTGATGTTTATCTGCTTACCCCCAGGGCATCCAAGATGTAGGTGACTTTGTTTCTTCAGTAGAACACAAACGAAGATTTTTAACTCAAACCGTTGCAGTCTGTCAGTCATATAATGTAAGTGAATGGGAATCACGGTTTTGAGAGTCAAAAAAACATACACAAACAAAACCAAATTAAACCCTGCGGCTCGTGACGATACATTGATGTGTAAAGACACGAAACGATCGGTCTGTGCAAGAAACTGAACAGTATTTATATAGTTTTTTACCTCTGATTCCCGCAATGTCCGAACTGTCCTGAGCGTGTTCGCGTCGTCTTCTTCAGCCAGCGTGGTTGACGTGTCTTCTTCTTGCTTTACGGCAGATCACAGACTTATAAGTGCATTACCGCCACCTATCTCTCAAATGGACCATTGACACTCTATCTACAATCTCAATTAGGAGTGTCAATGGTCCATTTGAGAGATAGGTGGCGGTAATGCACTTATAAAGCTGGCTGCACACTAGACGATTTTCAAATCCTAAACTATTTTAAAACCATGGGAGACCACAGACATGAAGACCGTTTCAACCGATTGTTAGCCTTATAATCCTCTGAACGCACACACTAGACGATTCAACCAGACCACACACTTGATGATAGTAGGAACGATTTCACAGTGACACTAGATCTCATGGAGACTCGCGAGATCAAACGTGACTAGAGAAGATAAACAAATGGAGAACATTCGGCGTTGTCAGCTGGCTCTCCTGGCGTGCGTTCTGTTGTACAGTGAAAAACAAAGTATAACAAAGAATATGGGTGATGTTCTCTGCTTTCATGGCATGTTTGTGGCTGCCAAGTTTCAGCTACAGAAGCATGCAACATCCGGTAGGTGACACTTGCTCGCTCTCATTGGCTATCGCGGGTATCATGTCAGAGGCAGCCAGATCAAGAGTTGGAAATATCAAACATGTTTGATATTTACGATTTGAGTTCGGCGATGCTCTGTCTCGATCAGGAGCAGTTAAATAATCGTAATAACACCACACAATAGAATATTTTTTTGGACAAAAAATCGTTTGCAACAAACCTCAAATTGGGCCACACCCCCGATCTTTCAGAAATGCAAATCGGGCTTAAAATCGGCAACATCCGGTAAGTGACGCTTGCTCGCTCTCATTGGCTATCGCGGGTATCATGTCAGAGGCAGCCAGATCAAGAGTTGGAAATATCAAACATGTTTGATATTTACGATTTGAGTTCGGCGATGCTCTGTCTCGATCAGGAGCAGTTAAATAATCGTAATAACACCACACAATAGAATATTTTTTTGGACAAAAAATCGTTTGCAACAAACCTCAAATTGGGCCACACCCCCGATCTTTCAGAAATGCAAATCGGGCTTAAAATCGGCCTTAAAATCCTCTAGTGTGCAGCCAGCATAAGTCTGCGATCTGCCGTAAAGCAAGGAGATGACGACGCTTCACGCACCGGCTGAAGAAGACGACGCGAACGTGCTCCGGACAGTTTGGACATTGCGTGACTCAGAGGTAAAAAAAACGATATAAGACGACGCTTCACGCACCGGCTGAAGAAGACGACGCGAACGTGCTCCGGACAGTTTGGACATTGCGTGAATCAGAGGTAAAAAAAACGATATAAATACTGTTCAGTTTCTTGCACAGACTGATCATTTCGTGTCTTTACACATCAATGTATCATCATGAGCCGCAGGGTTTAATTTGGTTTTGTTTGTGTTTTTTTTTTTAGTCAAAGCTGTGATTCCCATTCACTTACATTATATGACTGACAGACTGCAACGGTTTGAGTTAAAAATCTTCGTTTGTGTTCTACTGAAGAAACAAAGTCACCTACATCTTGGATGCCCTGGGGGTAAGCAGTAGTGGTCGACCGATATCTTCCATCATGCAAATTATGGTCATTTTCATCAGTTAAGGCTCGTTAGCATTCGGCCTGCTTTAAATCAGATACAGAGATGCAGTGCTGTAAGATCGCATTTATTTGAATTAATTCATTATATAATTTATTTGAATTAGCTAGAGAGAGAAAGAGAGAGAGAGATGAAAGTTTCGTGTGTGAACCTGCGTCTGCACGTCTCTCTCTACAAGCAATGAGGCTTAGTTACTTCAAAAACAGCGATTTTACCCCCTCATTGCAGAGAAATATAGCATTGCGAGTCAGTAGCCTGTCGAAGCTATTTTACTAATAAAAGGTGCCGTTCTGTGTTGTCGTGTGCAATAATGTGTGTGTGTGCGTCTATGAAAGCAGCATAGCCTACTGCATATAGTTTTAGTTTAGCTATAAACCCGAGCCCGACCCGAACCCGAAGCTATTCATTAAACATTAACCCAAACCCGACCCAAAAGTATTCCGGGACCCGTCGGGGAGCAGACCTCTAGGCTGTATGCTTTTCCTTGCATTCTACAAAGGAGATTTTGATATGTTTTTTTGTTGTTTATTTTTTTTTAATTAACAAACTGTGGCTTTAAAAGGTTAGATATGAGTCAAAGATAATATTTCACCATATTTTTGAAGTCATTTGAGATTGGAGAATTTAAAAACATTGATGGATAACTTCAAATTCTATACAGGTATGTCATTTTGACAGAGAAAGTCATTTAAAAACCATTTGCACTGTAAAAATATCCAACTTTTAAAAATTGGCTGTTGTAATTGCCAGAAAGTCACTGCAAAATATACTTGACTGTGACTGTTTCTGGTATTACAAGATAGTGGTGAACATATTTTATATATTATAAGCTTATACTCATATATTTAATTATGTGATGTAATGTTAATATACCACCTAAGCTTCTTGAAGTACCAAAATCTGCTTTTTACCTTAAAATGTACTAAGCACCATAATAATACAGATGGCATAGTAGAAAGCCATATGTAGGCCTGTCACGATAACAACTTTTTATTGTGCGATATATTGCCCCAGAAATAATTGCGATAAACAATATTGTCATTTTAAGACCATTTTATGCCACTGAATATATAATCATAATATAAAAGCATAATAATGCAAGAAGGCCAACACACTTTCAAATGACAACAAACTTTTAATTCTTAAGAATATTTAGATCATGGAAATTAAATATCAAAATTAGTGGTTAAACGGATCGTAGTTGATCCATGATTCGTACGGACAGCCCCAGGGTTCGGCACGCATGTGATCCGCGGATTAATTGAAAATTTAACCATAATAGAATGAAAGTTTATCAATTGCACGTGTTTACACACGCAAGCGATTTTAAACCATTCTAGCTAAAGAAAAGGCGAAATGGAACTCGATTCGGCATATTAAATCGCAATCGCAATATTGGTAAAAAAAAATCGCAATTAGATTATTTTCCAAAATCGTTCAGCCCTACCAATCACTGATGCGTGCGCTACACTGACATCCTACATCATCCGCTGGAACGACTTCTGCCTACGACAGTTAGCAGAAGTGAAAGAAAGGTGTTTATAACATTTTAAATATGGATATTTTTCTTACAAAAACACATCGATTTGCTACAGGAGGCATTTATTCACCCCCCGGAGCCATGTGAGGCACATTTTAATATGGATGGATGTGCTTTATTTGACTTCTTTTGGACGGCTGAACAAAAGTAGTGGTTGAACAGATCGTAGTTGATCCATGATCTGTACGGGCCAAGCCGCACGGTTCGGCACGCATGTGATCCGCTGATTATTGCAAAATTTAACCATAATAGAGTGAAAGTTTATCAATTGTACGTCTTTACACATGCAAGCGATTTTAAACCATTCTAGAGAAAGAAAAGGTGAAATGGAACTCGATACTCGGGCACTTTTCTATCACAGCCGCACAAACATGAAGCGCGCACACGCAGAGAGGCGCGTTTGACTGCGCGCAAACACCGAACTGAACCATCTTTCGTATCTCATTCACTCCTTGCCTTTGAACAGACGCATATACACATAAAATTATGACAAAATACCGATCTCGACAATCATTGTGGCAAATGCAGTCTGTTGTGTCTTAAGTGAACGAGAACAGCTGTGAAAGAAGTCGGATGTGTATCATTAGGCTATATTGCAGTGGTTCTCAAACCTGTCCTGGAGTACCCCCAGCCCTCTCCCTTATCTATCACACCTGATTCAACTCATCAGCTCATTAATGGAGACTGCAAGACATGAAGTGGGTGTGTCAAATATAGGGAGACATACAAAATGTGCAGTGCTGGGGGTACTTCATGGAGAGGTTTGAGAACAACTGCTATATTGGATCCATGCATCAGGTCTTAAAGGGGCAGCAGCCTAATAATACCTGCTGCTGTCATTATGCTCATCAAACCACAAAACACGTTTTTGACAAAGATTAATCTATATTTTAATTTATACAGTGAACACTATGCAGTTTTATTTTACACTTAATTATTATATTTCTGTATCTGATTCTGAATACTACCGACCTTATTTGTAATATTGTTCTGTTGTATTTATCTATGCTTGTAATTTGTGTAGCCTATTTGTTCTTATTTTTACTGGCTGTTCACTTGTCTCTTTAATAATGTTTGAACTTTCTTAGGCTAAGAGTTTGTGCTGTGGTATCGTACTTATGGAAAGCAAAGTTGCACAGATTTTTTTTTTCTTGCTGATCCGAAAAACGATCCGATCCGTGGCTCAAAAACCGTAATATGATCCGAACCGTGAGATTTGTGATTAGTAGTCGACCGATATATCGCCAAGGTGAACATTTTTCAAATATCGGCATCAGCCGATAAGTTTTTCTGTTTGGCCGATGTGTTCAAGACGGCGCGGCAGACTTTTATTTTGACTGCGCTGAGATTGCAGCGCCTGAACACACAGTGATCACATTCTCCCTCTTGTTCACTGTCGTCCTTCAGTTCTGTCTATGGATAAGTCTATCTAATAATCAGATAGAACTGTTAAACAAAGGAATTAAAATGAATACAAAAAAGTATTATAACGATTGCTTTAATATTATTAGTAATAGAAAGGCAAACATTATAATACTTTCTCGTTTGCCATCAGCATTCAGCAAATATGCATTTATATAATTTAAACAAATCTTTGAATGACTAATGAACATTTAATTTCACAAACCTTGCAGACTTAGTCTAATCTAGTTGAGATCTTGTGAAGTGTGCATTTGTATCCTGCATGATCGCGTATGCTCTGAGTGACGGTCGGTCTGTGCGAATTGAATGCTGACAGGAGGAGAGTTCAGCTGCTTTATGCATTTGCCCACTGTCACATTCATGTGTTTTCACTGTGTGCTGTATGCAAAATGAGTGTTACCCTCGCTTTATTTGAAAAAACATGATTCCCAATGCACACAAACTTCCCAGAATACTGGGTGCTCTGTTGGTTACAGTTTACTTCCTTTTCAGTTAGATTTTTATTAAATATTTATTTGTGAAAAATGCTTTGTCTTCTAAAGTATAAGTATGTTTATTTTACAAAATAATTTTGAATCCATTTTAAAATGATTTAAAATTTCTTAAATATTAAAATAAATAAAATTATATCGGCTTTAAATCGGCCATCGGCCACCCTGCTTTCCAAGATATCAGCATCGGCTGTCAAAAAACCCATATCGGTCGACCACTATTTGTGATCCGTTGAACCACTAATCAAAATATTAGATACCTTAAAAAACTTGAATAAATAGTAAATAAACATTTTCTAACAAAAAGTGCAAAGTAACAAGTAGGAAAATTCACAAATAACTTGTATGGAGATGTATGGACCTTCTTTTCTCTGTAAATTAAGGGTGCACTGTATTGCTGAAAAACACAATCCCTACTTATCAGTCAGATGTCCGTATGCACAGAGGCACAGATCCCTAAACAAGGCCATATCTGCAATTGAAACTTTGTTTGTAGAAGCATTTTTTAAATTTGAACTAGCACTGACTACACCATGTTATGTACAAGAAGCTGCAAAAGATACTGGTGCAAGTGGAATGCAAAAAAACATAGTGACATTAATTTTTATGTAAATATAATGGACTAGTGTTGTCACGGTACCAAAATTTCAGTATTCGGTACCAATACCAGTGAAAATCCACGGTTCTCGGTACCAATTTCGTTTTTCAACCCGCGGACATGAAAAACAACCCGCGGCAACAGTGTTAAAGCAGCCCAATTCCACGGGAAAACTGCGGACTTGGCAACACTGGAAGAGGATAGCTTTCTGATAGCGTATCAAGAACCGGGTTGACCGGGTACTCTGTACCACCGGTACTTAAGAAAACCTGGTACCGTAACGTTTTCATTTTTTTAGTACCGACTTGGTACCGAAATACCGGGTCTTTTGACAACACTATAATGGACAATATATTGCATCACCAAAAATGATTGAGGTCATGTACATACATTGTGTGATAAGTCGATATATTGATTATTGCGACAGGCCTAGCCATATGATGAATCAGAGTTCATATTTCGACAATGCACTGGGACATACACACAAGACACACAAATAATGAAATAAACATTAAAGGTGCACTAAGCAAATTTTGCCAAACAATGTTGATATTTGAAAGCACCAAAACAAACACGCCCATAACCCCAACAGGACCTCGCTGCTATTTTGATAACTCCGCCTCACATGTACGTACACAACCCTGGCAGCCACAATGGCGGAATCTGCTATGCCTGCCGGCCGCAGCATATCCAAGCAAAAGCCAACACAGATTAGTTGTGTGAAAAAGCAAAATCAACATAACTCGCCTATCAAGAAGAAACAAAGCAACCTCGGCGTCCAATTCCAGGCCTTCCTGCTCCTTGAGTTCTCTCCACCGCTGGAAAGCTGCTCCAATATTTATGCGAGTTCTACCTCTTGCCTGATCGTAACCCTTCTTTTTAATGTTTTGCGCCTCCGAAATTTTCCTCTTTTTTTATTTTTTTGTATTTTTATCTGCCATCTCTCGCTATCTATAAGTTAGTTGATCTGCTAATATCCGTCCTGTGCACTCACTGAGCACTCTCTTCTCCATATCATTACTAGACACGCCTCTTACTGCTGATTGGCAGCGAGTGTGTTTTGTGACTCGGCCCGACACTGTGGTCAAAAGAGTTTTTTAAAATATTGCTTAGTGCACCTTTAACAAAATATCAAAAAATCTAACATAAAGCACCCAAAAGTACATTACTGAAACAAAAATAAGAAGAAACAGAACTATTTATGTAAAATATAAGCATATTTTATGTCACAAAGAGAGTTTTGGAAAATGTTTTTTCACTGTAACGTGTGTGGTTATTCGTAGTTTTTCTTCCAGAAACCACATATTTGACAGTATTTTACAGTAAGAATTTACCATTTAATAAACTTTTTACATTTTACTGTATTTGTTTAGGTGAATTACAGTTAACCAATTAACAGGTTTTTATTGTAGCATTACATTTTATTTTGCGGAGTAGCATGTTTTTATTTAAATAATTGAAATCGAAATAATTTAGGCTAATAATCATTTGTACCTCCATCTCTGCCTGTATCCAGATGTTTCACGTAGTAAAATTTAAACTGTTTCGTGTTTTACTTGTGAAATTGGATCCTTTCTCTACTTGCATTTCGGAATTTGCTTATCTTCCTGCAAACCCCAAATAATTTATTTCAGCGGGCTATTTGAAGCCATTTCAGTAGAGTTTTGGTGATGTGTACTTTTCACACTTGGTATCATGCTTGTTTTGCTGTGTAACATAAAAGGCAATGTTTTGAAATGAATTTTAGCAAAATAGGGAAGGTGATTGAATTTAAGTCATTGTGAAAATAAGGACCCTTATTGGAGAACAGAATATAGTTTATTCCAATAAGCAAGAAGCAGAGTATTGCAATAACTTTTTTTAGGCTTCTCTGTAGGACAGAAAGTCCATTAATATTGGAAGGCAAAAATGGCCCCTGTAGATTTAGACAGTGATATTCTGTAGAGGTGACACTGTCTGAGAACCCTCTAAGCCACTGCAGTAGGAGTGTCTGTATTGAACAGAGAGAGAGAGCATAGACTCTAGCAGCTACCGCATGAGCGTTCATGACTGGCATGATGAAAACCGCTTTCTCTGAGAGAGTGACACACACACTCAGAGACTGTTTCTTGTATCTATGGCAACAGTGTGTGCCATAGAAGCAGAACCAGAGTGGTGCAGTTGAACCTGAACCTGCTGAGATTTTTGTGGTGATGGTAGTGATGCTTGTGATGTTCTTTGGTGAGGTCTTCAAGTTGGGCTAGTCGACATTGCTCCTGTTATGCGGCGCATTCCGAAATTAATGTTGCATCCAAATGCCGTGACTGCAAAATTATCATCCTGATGTCACTGATGCTGTTTGGGGATGAGGCCTGAAGAAAGTGTGATATGGTTTCGGGATGGTGTCTTTCTCCCTCGTTCCTAACCTCTTGGCCCCGTCTGTCTCTCCCCCGATGCGCTGATTGCTATGCAGCTCTGAACTTGCCTTTGGCTCTTTATCCTGACCCCAGCTGTATCCGTGGAGACCAGCTGTCAGCCCAGTCAATTCCCCTCTTCCTCCTGACAGACCGCATCGCCCTTCGGACACAAACCTGGAGATTGGAGGAAGGCCAGAGATCTGCACACAGACTGAGGCAGAGATGGATACAAATTAAGACAGACGGATAAGCAGACATGCACATGCAGATGGATGTGTACTGGCGGTGGTGATATGTTACCCAAACAGAACCGACGTAAACTCACTTTGGCTCAGTTGTCTTATTTTTGCCTGATTTTGATATCTCTATCACGCCTGACAGAGTAATGTTCAATTTCATAGAACATTTTGTATGGTCTTTAAAGCAAACTTTAAACTTCTCGAATTTAAAAAGTCAACCACTGCTGTGTAGCTATATATATTTTTTTATTTTATTTTTGTTTTTAGTTTAGGTTTTTTTTGTCTTGTTTTTTTTTCTTCTGTATGTTTTTTTTTGTTTTGCCAGCAAACAGTTTCTTGCATTTGTTCCAATGCATATGCTTTTAATATAACAATTGGTGCATGCCGTAATGTTTAGTAGTATGTTTTGCTCACCATAATTCCAACATTTAAAGCCTCAAACTGTGAAAGAATGATCGAAACCGGTTATCACAATGCATTAAATTGTGACGTATCTTATTGTGAGGCAATTGGCGAAATTCAACCCTAACTCGGGCATTGATATTTAATTAATTTGAGCCCTTTTAAAGTTTGTAACCAGAAGTTCTAGTAATCCACCATGACAAAAAATGTTTGCTTAAATTTAGGAGTGGAATTACAAATGAGCTGAAATTTCACAGAATTTTTTTTTTTTGTGTTGATCGTAGCTCCCTTGTTAACAAACATGATTTTTCTGCTTGTATCTGAAACCAAAAAACATATTTGGATTTTAACTAGAATTATGTAATCGGCTTTGAAGTCTTTCAGAAGCTGAATAAATTCAGATGGATGCCACACGTTGGATGATTTATTTAAAAAAAAATTTTTTTTCAAATTATGTGAAATTTTGACTGCTTGAAATACCCATGAAAAATGAAACTTCATCTTTGCATTGAACTGTTGCGTGATGATAATATCTTACAGTTTTTCCCCCCTTTTTTCCCCTCCTAGACAATAGCTCTTGTCACGGTCTCTCAGCAAACCACATCCCTTTTATCCTTGCAATACAGCATATCAGCACTCATCTTAAATAATCACTTCAGTCTTGCACATGCAACATGTATTCCTGTCACTCCACTCCTGTGATGTGTCGAGACTGGTGTAGTGATCTGACATTTGTCGATGGCATCTGCATACTGAGCCCGATTGCTGCGATGCCTCTCTAGTCTTGACGTCCAAGGTTAAGACAATCACTGCCAGGTGGGTGTGATTGAGCCTAATGGACTGCAATTGACATGATTAGCGTCTCTCACCTCTACCGAGGTGCTACTGGATTGATTTTAATAGCCTCTCCTGGCAAAGTGTCGATGGAGAAATCTGTTTGGCATTCGTGCATGTTCCGTTAAAGCTTCGGCTTGACCTTCGTGCTGTTAGACCCCCTGCCGCCTATTCACTCATTATTCCTTCCCTCTTTTCTTTGACGTTCATAAATATACTGGACTAGAGTATTGGCTTGCTAATAAGTTAATTAAAATTGTGTTTAATTCAAGCATGTAAATTAGTGGTCTACCGATATATCGCCAAGGCCAATATATCGGCCGATATTTGGTATTTTTCAAATATCGGCATTGGCCGATAAGTTTTTCTGTTTGGCCGATGTGTTCGAGGCCGGACTTTTATTTTGACAGCGCTGAGAGCGGCAGCGCCTGAGCACAGTGTTCACATTCTCCTTGTTCGCTGTCGTCGTTAACAGTTCTGTCTAATACGGACAGAAATCTGTCTAATAATCAGAAAGAACTGTTAAACAAAGGAATTTTTACAAAAAAGTATTATAACGATTGCTTTCATATTATTAGTAATAGAAAGGCAAACATTATAATACTTTCTTGTTTTCCGTCAGCATTCAGCAAATACGCATTTATATAATTTAAACAAATCTTTGAATTACTAATGAACATTTAATTTCAAAAATCTTGCAAACTTAGTCAAATCTCGTTTTTCAACCCGCGGACATGAAAAACAACCCGCGGCAACAGTGTTAAAGCAGCCCAATTCCACGGGAAAACTGCGGACTTGGCAACACTGGAAGAGGATAGCTTTCTGATAGCGTATCAAGAACCGGGTTGACCGGGTACTCTGTACCACCGGTACTTAAGAAAACCTGGTACCGTAACGTTTTCATTTTTTTAGTACCGACTTGGTACCGAAATACCGGGTCTTTTGACAACACTATAATGGACAATATATTGCATCACCAAAAATGATTGAGGTCATGTACATACATTGTGTGATAAGTCGATATATTGATTATTGCGACAGGCCTAGCCATATGATGAATCAGAGTTCATATTTCGACAATGCACTGGGACATACACACAAGACACACAAATAATGAAATAAACATTAAAGGTGCACTAAGCAAATTTTGCCAAACAATGTTGATATTTGAAAGCACCAAAACAAACACGCCCATAACCCCAACAGGACCTCGCTGCTATTTTGATAACTCCGCCTCACATGTACGTACACAACCCTGGCAGCCACAATGGCGGAATCTGCTATGCCTGCCGGCCGCAGCATATCCAAGCAAAAGCCAACACAGATTAGTTGTGTGAAAAAGCAAAATCAACATAACTCGCCTATCAAGAAGAAACAAAGCAACCTCGGCGTCCAATTCCAGGCCTTCCTGCTCCTTGAGTTCTCTCCACCGCTGGAAAGCTGCTCCAATATTTATGCGAGTTCTACCTCTTGCCTGATCGTAACCCTTCTTTTTAATGTTTTGCGCCTCCGAAATTTTCCTCTTTTTTTATTTTTTTGTATTTTTATCTGCCATCTCTCGCTATCTATAAGTTAGTTGATCTGCTAATATCCGTCCTGTGCACTCACTGAGCACTCTCTTCTCCATATCATTACTAGACACGCCTCTTACTGCTGATTGGCAGCGAGTGTGTTTTGTGACTCGGCCCGACACTGTGGTCAAAAGAGTTTTTTAAAATATTGCTTAGTGCACCTTTAACAAAATATCAAAAAATCTAACATAAAGCACCCAAAAGTACATTACTGAAACAAAAATAAGAAGAAACAGAACTATTTATGTAAAATATAAGCATATTTTATGTCACAAAGAGAGTTTTGGAAAATGTTTTTTCACTGTAACGTGTGTGGTTATTCGTAGTTTTTCTTCCAGAAACCACATATTTGACAGTATTTTACAGTAAGAATTTACCATTTAATAAACTTTTTACATTTTACTGTATTTGTTTAGGTGAATTACAGTTAACCAATTAACAGGTTTTTATTGTAGCATTACATTTTATTTTGCGGAGTAGCATGTTTTTATTTAAATAATTGAAATCGAAATAATTTAGGCTAATAATCATTTGTACCTCCATCTCTGCCTGTATCCAGATGTTTCACGTAGTAAAATTTAAACTGTTTCGTGTTTTACTTGTGAAATTGGATCCTTTCTCTACTTGCATTTCGGAATTTGCTTATCTTCCTGCAAACCCCAAATAATTTATTTCAGCGGGCTATTTGAAGCCATTTCAGTAGAGTTTTGGTGATGTGTACTTTTCACACTTGGTATCATGCTTGTTTTGCTGTGTAACATAAAAGGCAATGTTTTGAAATGAATTTTAGCAAAATAGGGAAGGTGATTGAATTTAAGTCATTGTGAAAATAAGGACCCTTATTGGAGAACAGAATATAGTTTATTCCAATAAGCAAGAAGCAGAGTATTGCAATAACTTTTTTTAGGCTTCTCTGTAGGACAGAAAGTCCATTAATATTGGAAGGCAAAAATGGCCCCTGTAGATTTAGACAGTGATATTCTGTAGAGGTGACACTGTCTGAGAACCCTCTAAGCCACTGCAGTAGGAGTGTCTGTATTGAACAGAGAGAGAGAGCATAGACTCTAGCAGCTACCGCATGAGCGTTCATGACTGGCATGATGAAAACCGCTTTCTCTGAGAGAGTGACACACACACTCAGAGACTGTTTCTTGTATCTATGGCAACAGTGTGTGCCATAGAAGCAGAACCAGAGTGGTGCAGTTGAACCTGAACCTGCTGAGATTTTTGTGGTGATGGTAGTGATGCTTGTGATGTTCTTTGGTGAGGTCTTCAAGTTGGGCTAGTCGACATTGCTCCTGTTATGCGGCGCATTCCGAAATTAATGTTGCATCCAAATGCCGTGACTGCAAAATTATCATCCTGATGTCACTGATGCTGTTTGGGGATGAGGCCTGAAGAAAGTGTGATATGGTTTCGGGATGGTGTCTTTCTCCCTCGTTCCTAACCTCTTGGCCCCGTCTGTCTCTCCCCCGATGCGCTGATTGCTATGCAGCTCTGAACTTGCCTTTGGCTCTTTATCCTGACCCCAGCTGTATCCGTGGAGACCAGCTGTCAGCCCAGTCAATTCCCCTCTTCCTCCTGACAGACCGCATCGCCCTTCGGACACAAACCTGGAGATTGGAGGAAGGCCAGAGATCTGCACACAGACTGAGGCAGAGATGGATACAAATTAAGACAGACGGATAAGCAGACATGCACATGCAGATGGATGTGTACTGGCGGTGGTGATATGTTACCCAAACAGAACCGACGTAAACTCACTTTGGCTCAGTTGTCTTATTTTTGCCTGATTTTGATATCTCTATCACGCCTGACAGAGTAATGTTCAATTTCATAGAACATTTTGTATGGTCTTTAAAGCAAACTTTAAACTTCTCGAATTTAAAAAGTCAACCACTGCTGTGTAGCTATATATATTTTTTTATTTTATTTTTGTTTTTAGTTTAGGTTTTTTTTGTCTTGTTTTTTTTTCTTCTGTATGTTTTTTTTTGTTTTGCCAGCAAACAGTTTCTTGCATTTGTTCCAATGCATATGCTTTTAATATAACAATTGGTGCATGCCGTAATGTTTAGTAGTATGTTTTGCTCACCATAATTCCAACATTTAAAGCCTCAAACTGTGAAAGAATGATCGAAACCGGTTATCACAATGCATTAAATTGTGACGTATCTTATTGTGAGGCAATTGGCGAAATTCAACCCTAACTCGGGCATTGATATTTAATTAATTTGAGCCCTTTTAAAGTTTGTAACCAGAAGTTCTAGTAATCCACCATGACAAAAAATGTTTGCTTAAATTTAGGAGTGGAATTACAAATGAGCTGAAATTTCACAGAATTTTTTTTTTTTGTGTTGATCGTAGCTCCCTTGTTAACAAACATGATTTTTCTGCTTGTATCTGAAACCAAAAAACATATTTGGATTTTAACTAGAATTATGTAATCGGCTTTGAAGTCTTTCAGAAGCTGAATAAATTCAGATGGATGCCACACGTTGGATGATTTATTTAAAAAAAAATTTTTTTTCAAATTATGTGAAATTTTGACTGCTTGAAATACCCATGAAAAATGAAACTTCATCTTTGCATTGAACTGTTGCGTGATGATAATATCTTACAGTTTTTCCCCCCTTTTTTCCCCTCCTAGACAATAGCTCTTGTCACGGTCTCTCAGCAAACCACATCCCTTTTATCCTTGCAATACAGCATATCAGCACTCATCTTAAATAATCACTTCAGTCTTGCACATGCAACATGTATTCCTGTCACTCCACTCCTGTGATGTGTCGAGACTGGTGTAGTGATCTGACATTTGTCGATGGCATCTGCATACTGAGCCCGATTGCTGCGATGCCTCTCTAGTCTTGACGTCCAAGGTTAAGACAATCACTGCCAGGTGGGTGTGATTGAGCCTAATGGACTGCAATTGACATGATTAGCGTCTCTCACCTCTACCGAGGTGCTACTGGATTGATTTTAATAGCCTCTCCTGGCAAAGTGTCGATGGAGAAATCTGTTTGGCATTCGTGCATGTTCCGTTAAAGCTTCGGCTTGACCTTCGTGCTGTTAGACCCCCTGCCGCCTATTCACTCATTATTCCTTCCCTCTTTTCTTTGACGTTCAGAAATATACTGGACTAGAGTATTGGCTTGCTAATAAGTTAATTAAAATTGTGTTTAATTCAAGCATGTAAATTAGTGGTCTACCGATATATCCCAATATACAATATATCGGCCGATATTTGGTATTTTTCAAATATCGGCATTGGCCGATAAGTTTTTCTCGATGTGTTCTGTGTTCGAGGCAGGACTTTTATTTTGACGGCACCAAGAACAGCTGCAGCAGTGCCTGAGCACACAGTGCTCACATTCTCCCTCTTGTTCGCTGTTGTCATTCAGTTCTGT
>NW_015540836.1:64939-68016 GCF_001515605.1 Sinocyclocheilus anshuiensis | reverse complement strand
TTAAGCAAATACGCATTTATATCATTTAAACAAATCTTTGAATGACTAATGAACATTTAATTTCAAAAATCTTGCAAACTTAGTCAAATCCAGCTGTGAGATCTTGTGAAGTGGTCATTTGTATCCTGCACGATCGCGTGTACTCTGCGTGATGGTCAGTCCGTGCGAATTGAATGCGGACAGGAGGAGAGTTCAGCTTCACTGGAGACGCGCGATCGACAAATTTTAAACTCAGGATTTCAAATTATGCTGCGCTTCATGCTTTTGCCCAATGTCATATTCATGTCATTTTCACTGTGTGCTGTATGTAAAATGAATTTTACCTTGGCTTTATTTGAAAAAATATGGTTCCCAAATCCCAATGCACACAAACCTCCCAGATTACTGAGTGCCCTGTTGGTTATTGAAAAATACTTTGTCATTTAAAGTATATTTATTTTACACATTTTATTTTTTAATCCATTTTCAAATGATTTAAAATTTCTTAAATATTAATTAAAATAAAATTATATCTGCTTTATATCGGCCATCGGCCACCCTGCTTTCCAAGATATCGGCATCGGCTGTCAAAAAACCAATATCGGTCGACCACTAATGTAAATGAATGTCTTCTGTGTGCCGTTTCGTTTGTTTAAGGGTGTGTTCACACTTGTAGTTCGGTTCTCTTGGTTTGTTTGGTCCAGACCAAAAAAGAAAACAATACATTTTGTCCTGGTCAGCTTAGCGTTCACACTGGCATTTTTGACAGCGAACCAAAAGATACCGAACCTAAAGGCATAGTGATACGTTCACAACCTGATTGGTTGGGTTGAATGCCGTATAATTTGAGACAACTCACCGAACACCCCAAACAAAAGGTGTGTTTGACTTAAAGCGGCACTGCAGAGACCGATCGGTGTATGACATCAAAATACCCATTCACCGATCGGTCTACTCAGCGCCGCTTTAAGTCGAACACACCTAATGCCGTCTGCTGGACTAAGCACGCTCATTGCTGCGTGTACCACATACTGGTAAAAAATGTAAAGCCTGAATGCACTGTAAGTCGCTTTGGATAAAAGCGTCTGCTAAATGCATAAATTATTAATTATTAAATTATTACTTATGATTTTATTTTCACTACCTGCGAACTCACAAAG
Organism: Sinocyclocheilus anshuiensis; assembly: GCF_001515605.1. NCBI lineage: Eukaryota > Metazoa > Chordata > Actinopteri > Cypriniformes > Cyprinidae > Sinocyclocheilus > Sinocyclocheilus anshuiensis. The sequence goes on along the minus strand of NW_015540836.1, from coordinate 66,877 downwards.
AGCTCATAAAAGGCACTTTATCTCCTCGTTGCTCCACGTTTGCCCTCTGCTCATTTTGTTTTGGATCCACCGCTCATTCCACTTCGTCGCATCTTGTCATTACATCTTGTTTTTGGTTTGTTTAGAAGTATTTGGTCCGTGTTGCATTCATATTTCATTCAAACCACACCAGAGTTCGTTTGGTAGTGGACCGAGACCCAATCTTTTTAGCGGTCTCGGCCCGCTTGTTTGGTGTGCACCAGGGTTCGGATGGCAGCGTTCACACTTACTCAAATGAACCGCACTAACAGAGCAATCGCTCAGGAGTTTGTTTTAATCGAACCAAACATGACAAGTGTGAACACACCCCAAATCTCAGCTGTGTCAGTTCCATCTGCTTATTTACCTCTTCACCTCAGATGGGCACCGACGTTAAGCATTTTTAAGTGCAAGCTAAAAGAATATCTCCTCACATTAACATTTGATGCCGCAGGGAAATCATAACCGGTTGTATATTCCATTTTTGGGGTTTTATTTAATTTATCTGTGTTTTTTTATGGTTATGATTGTCTTTGTATGTGGCTTTTAAATTGTACAACATTTTGGTCAACACTGTTATTTAAAAAGTGCTTAATAAATAAAAAATACAAATACACTCTCCTAGACTACTATGGGTTTTATTCTCTTCATCTCATTGAGTGTAGCTGGAAGGATATGGGGGTTTCCTAACAACTGTTACTGGGTGAATCCTATAACCTTGATCTGTTATTGGGGAAACTTTTTGTTCTTTCTTAAAATGACCTTCCTGTGCCATAACCGTGCTATCCAGAAACCCAAAAATGTTGATTAGAAGAAAATCAGTGCCTGATTTGTTCAAAGCAGTTGTTCTGCTGATTATTCTACATTTGTTTTATATAAATGATTGGTGAATGTACAGTTTGAACATTCTTTGGATGTTTTGGAGAGAAGGCATGTTGCAGGATAAAAAAAAACCGCAGTTGTCTGTATCACTGACGTTGACAGATGACCTTTTATTGAAGGCTGATATGATGGATGTCCTATTGTAATGACCTAGTAAACAGTGTTATTTATAATATAAGCAGGTGAAATGGCTAATGTTGTTAATTATGGCAATAGGTCCTTTTAATTAGACGGGTGCAATGAGTGATTGAAAAAGACCAGAAAATTGAGTCAAGAGAGCACAACATATTATTTATTTGCATTTTCAAAATTATTTTTGTCATCAGTAAGGATGTTTATGCATCTTGCTTGTTTCCAGTCAGAAGGCTTGGCGGTTCCATTTTGTAGAACCTGATTTATATTAATGGACATTTTCTGCACCGAAGGTGATTCAGAGGCTACCTCGAATGACAATCCAGTCTTAAGGCTCTCTTGCTTTCTCTGACAATTGTTGCTCTAGCCTTGTTTGGAATAGTAACAGAGGACTTTTCAATAACTTTGACGCTCATCAGGACTCGCAAAATTTCAAAATCCCTGGTAGCCCTTCGGGCAGGTACTCTTCAGATTTTGGTAGCCCGAAAATTAATTTAACTAGCCCAAATAAAAAAAGGTCTTTTTTTTTAAATATAGAAAATCAGATAGGAGTTTAAATGTCAATCAAAAATATTTTCAATAAACAAATATCAACTAATATGAAGGAAGGAATTTTATTTCACTATTTACAAGGTATCTGCAGAATTTTAAAAAATAAATTTAAGGCAATTTATGACCCATTTTAAGAGCTGCACAAGTAAAATGAACACTATGAGTGGGGTTGGACAATGTCTATGGTAACATACAGTATTGAGCCATAAAATTACATGACTTACAGTTCAGATACAGGTTTTCACAAAAACAAAAATCTTTTTTATGAAAAGGGATATAAATCAAGCATATAAATTATTGTTAATTTAAAACGTATAAATATTTCTTAATTGTTTAGATTTTTAGAAGGCACAT
>NW_015540836.1:63900-64630 GCF_001515605.1 Sinocyclocheilus anshuiensis | reverse complement strand
GCAAAAACTAGTAGCATATAGGGATGTAATGATTCACTCAACTCACGATGCGATTCACGATACTGATTTCACAATACAATTTTCTCACAATTTTTATTTTTAACAAAATGAGATTTAAGACAAATTATAAATGAAAATGTGTCCTTTTATTATTTCTCCAACAAAATGCTGCACATTTCTTTGTGAAATTGAAATGTCAAATAAAACTAACTTGAAATTTTTAAACAAATCCCAAATCAAATAATTAAATAATACCAATAAAATAAATTTCTTCATATAAACAAACTAAGGCTTTGGCTGTGCTTTTTCCATTTAAAATCAGAGGCAACCACTGCATTTTAATCACGATCCAAACAAAGATGCTAAATACATGTTATTTAGATTGCAATTAGATAGTATAATTTCGAAATGTGAAGCAAAAACACAATGGTCTGATTTTAACTTTGTGAATGAGACGCAAATGTCACTCTCTGACAGCAGGTGGTGCTTATGGAACAGCAGGTATTTATAGGCTACTACCCCTTTAAGACTGAATGAAATATGATGCACTTGAGATTTCTTTCACCAGTTTACGTTCACTTAAGACATAACCGACTACGTTTACGAGAATATTTGCCGAGACAGTTATTTTGAGGTAATTTTGTGTGTATGTGTTCATTCAGATGCAAGGATATGCGAAAGAGGAATCAATTCTGTGTACGCGCATTGTCTGAAACGCGGCTCTCTGTGC
>NW_015540836.1:63397-63640 GCF_001515605.1 Sinocyclocheilus anshuiensis | reverse complement strand
TAGCGACGGAAAACTTTCATCCCTGAGTAGTATTATGTACATCATACTGCACCACAGTAATATATTTCTGATCATATTTCTTTAAGCTAGCCCGAACTTATAATTTTGACGGGTTGCCATGAGGAACTTGTTTCTGTAGGTCTATGTAAAGGATATGAAGATAGTTTTACTCCAATGAAACTGTCAAATGCTCATGAAGTGACTCTTAGAGGGAGTCAGAGCAGTTCTGGAGATGTTGTTCAT
>NW_015540836.1:61961-63341 GCF_001515605.1 Sinocyclocheilus anshuiensis | reverse complement strand
TTTGAAATGCACCTACAAGTTGGTTTGCCAACCGCCAATAAACACCAAAGAAGAAGAAGATAGTTTTACTCCAATGAAACGGTCAAATGCTCATGAAATGACGTTAGAGGGAGTCAGAGCAGTTCTGGAGATGTTGTTCATGTATTTATGTCCTCATGTAGTGATACGACAGAAGCTAAAATCACCGCGAGCGTCGCACACTTTATGTAGAAAACAAAACCGCGCGTCTGTGCCATTTACATACACAGAGACACGCAGAACATGCTGGATTCATATTTAAATAGTATTTTTGCGGCTTAATATTTACAGATACTAGTCCATATTGCGACTCTATTTAAGTGTACTGACCTACTTTTGATTAATTCATCCAAACTTTGACAAATTCCGTGACATTCCGTGTCATACAATAAATTTCATTTATATGACTGGATTCCGCGATTCCGTCCGCGTTTTCCGCATCGCGGAAATCATAGATAATATTGAGGTGTTTTGCAACTTCAGTGCAATGTTAGTGGATTGCAATTTATTGCAACTTAAGCAACGTCTGCTGCTGACTTACCTTTGAGAGACAACTAATGCGTGATCACTGAAGCAGCTGCAGTTAGCAAGCGCTTTCGGACTGAGAGTGAATTCCGCTTTGATTGAGAGCCAAATAGCGCATTTCAAAATGAAGTTATTTTATCGGCGAATTGTTTTGAAAATGACCGATACCGATAATCATAAAAATGCTTAATATCAGTGCCGGTAATCGGTCGACCCCTAACACATACCCGTACACTGTTTCTCTGTTCTGTGATCGCTATTATCTTTTATGTCTTCCCCATATGAGAACACACTCAGGGCATGTATGCATTTACTGCTATGTATGAATAAACGAATTAACCTAGTTGCAATTAGAGCCAAGGTTTTTGTAAAGTTTCTGTCTGTTTGACTGAGAATTTTGTTAGGGGGCTGTGTTTGTGCTTGCACTTGGCTCGAAAACTCAGGCCCCTGCCAGTTCTTGAATCGGTGACATCTCTCATGCTACTTCAGGGCTCTACGCTTACTTTTCTTTTTAGGAGCACTTGTGCTCCTAACTTAAAAAATGTAGGAGCACGTTCAAAATTTTAGGAGCACCTTCTAAACAATTATCCAAAATGTTATCAAAAAGTAGCCTTCCCATTACGAGGTGATATGCCAGCAGGTGGCGGTAAGTCACTGATTTTATCACTGAATCATTCATTCAATTGATTCATTCGAACGACTGATTCATTTAGGAATGAATCAAGTGACTGTATTTATGAATGGGTAATCAAGAATCACTGACTCACTAGATTCATTTAAAAAAAACGTTAATTCATAAACGATACGCCTCTGTGTTCGAATGGAGATGCGCAGCAC
>NW_015540836.1:55679-61462 GCF_001515605.1 Sinocyclocheilus anshuiensis | reverse complement strand
ATCTTCTTGCATGTTTTACCTATTCCACTGCCCGCATCGCATCTTTGTCAACACAAAAGCGCATTCTGTGTGAATGGCGCTTAGCGTTTATTAATGGTCCTTCACAGAGCGCGTCACACGTGAGCGGTTAATCACGTGCGCTGACATGCGGTTGGATCATTAGTTTCTCTTTACTGTTATCACCGGCATATTGTCAAAATGTCTAATTCTAACATTTGGTAATCGATTTCTAAAAAATAAAATCGTGGCAAAACAATAAATTTGAATTAATCAATAAAATCGGGAAAATAGCCCAGCCCTAAAATCAGCCTATGTAACCTATGTAATACTTTAATAATAGACTAAAGTAATACAGTTCTTTATTTACACAAAATAAACAAATCTTTCCTGTGAAATTCAGTAATTAAGTAAATTCTGTAAAAGTAGTAATACCATCTTCCCTGCTGAAAAAAACAATAGAACCCCTCCCAAAACAGATTAGAAAATTTAATGGATTTAAGGGTTATAATGGGAATTATATTGGTTTTAATATAATGGTGTCTACTGGCATTTGATAGATTCTATTGGTTGGATGTAATCTGGCACATGGGAACCAATAGAAAAACAGTCATTCCTATTGGAGTAATGCCCAAAACACACTATAAAATGGAATTTTGTAATGGTTTTAATGGAAACCATAAGAATTTCTGTGATGGTTTATATTGTTTTTTCAGCAGGGCCACGATACACATACTGTGCTGCACACTATTGACAACTTTGAGCTGAAGCTTGACTTTGCAAAATTAAAATCGCAAATCAAATCGCAATTGCAATATCTGTCAAAAAAATCGTAATTATATATTTTCCCCAAATCGCACAGCCCTATGTCTGACCCTGCATAGACAGCAACGCAACTGAAATGTTCCCAAGTCCAGAAATGTATCGAGGAGATCTGTAAAATAATCCATGTGACATCAGTGGTTCAACCGCAATTATACAAAGCTACGAGAATACTTTTTGTGCGCAAAAGAAAAAAAAAAAAGACTTTATTCAACAATTCGTCTCCTCCGCATCACCCTGGTGCCATTTTGGAGAATGTCCGCTGGACGTAAACCGCGTATGCTGTTCTGTGTCAGCTGCGTCACACGGATAAGCTGGTTCTGTTCAGATCAAATCACAACAACGTAGGAAACAGATCCGGTGTGACGTAGCTGACACGAAGGAGACGAATTGTTGAATAAAGTCGTTATATTTTTTTTTCTTTTGTGCACAAAGTATTCTCGTAGCTTTGTATAATTGCGGTTGAACCACTGATGTCACATGGATTATTTTATAGATCTCCTTGCTACGTTTCTGGACTTGGGAACATTTCAGTTGCGTTGCTGTCTATGCAGGGTCAGACAGCTCTCAGATTCCATCAAAAATATCTTAATTTGTGTTCCGAAGATGAACGAAGGTCTTACGGGTTTGAAACGACATGAGGGTGAGTAATTAATGACAGAATTTTCATTTTTGGGTGAACTATCACTTTAATGTTAAATGCAAAACCAGTTGAGAACCTAAATAAAACGTTTTCCACATGAATGTTTTTGAAAGAAAATCATAAATACAGTTAAAAACCGTAATATTGTCAAATTATGACAATTTAAAATAAACGGTTTTATATTTTAATATATTTTTCAAAATGTAATTTGGAGAAGTTAAACTTTCTAAATTATAAATGTATTTTCTGTCACTTTTGATCCATGGGTCCCTGAATAAAAGTATTAATATCTTTCTTTTTTTGAATCACGTTCCACATTTTTAAGTAGTTCATTTCTAATGAGATGTCTGCTGAATGAAAGTGCTTTTAATAGGTTTTAATTTATTCAGCCATTTGTGTGAGTTTGAGAGTGTGACAAAAAACCTCAGTGCCCATTTCCGTCTGCCAGTGTACCCAAAGTTATATACACTGAAAGGCAACATCTCCCTCAAATAGTGGTCAAAGATGCAGAACTTCTAGACTAGGCCTGTCACAAACTGCTTTTTGTCAAGTGATATATTGCCCCAAGAATAAACGGATAAACAATATTATTTTCATTTTAAGATATTATTAGATAATATTATAATATAATTGTAATTTTATGCCACTGACTATATATAAATAATATAACAGCATAATAATGTAAATAGACCCTTTCAAAGAACAAAGACATTTAATATTTAGTAGGGCTGTCACTAACGATTATTTTGGTAATCGAGTAATTGGATGTTTTTTTTGTGGTAATAAAAATAGACCTAGGCGAACAATAGACTTTAAAATGACTTAAAATACATATATAATAGCAATGAGGCAATAGTAATTGCAGGGCTCGCAAAATCACTAGCCAGACGTCCCTGGCCTATTTTGTTTTCCAGTCGGGCTACCAAAATATATCACTGCCCTGCCTGACAGGCTATCTTAAATACAGGGTTCCCGTGGGTCCTTAAAGTCTTAATTAATTAAATAAGAAAAATTAGCTTTTCATCTTACTATGATGCCTGATGAATTTTCGTTCATGAGCGCAGTGCTGCTTTGTGTACATCCGTTACCAGGGAAACCGCTTTATTCTGCCGGTCCTGAAGCATTAATTTGCATTTTTCAATAAGTCTGTCTGCTGTTCTTTCAGACCAATGCGAAAATCGATGTTTTTATGCAGCAAACACTGGTGTTTTCTTGAGTAAAAGCAGTCATACTGTCTTTTTTACAAAATAAAATTACCGGCAAGCAACCATGTTTATTTACTCAAAGACTATTTTTATTTGCACTTTTTGGACCCTGGCTTCAGATCTTTTAATTTTCTCATATAATGTCTGGCATAAAACATTTGTTTACATTTTATATACAGTACCTCACAAACATATACAGATTGGCCTCCATAACTCATAATCATCTTTCTCCTGGTGTTTATCTTGACTGTAGTTGGGCAGTCCACTATCGGTAGGCTGAGGTGCAGCAGACCTCTGGCTGGCGTGGCGGTGGTTGGGTGTGTTGATCTCATTAGTAGACCTGAACTCAATCCTTGCAGTTTGCTTCGGCTCTAATGAGGCTCTCCCACTGCTTGCCCTTCTTGACATGAAGACTGTTTTTGTTTGGATTTGTCTAGTCTCCAGTCAGAATGGTTTGCCCTTTGTTAGAGCTATTTTTCCAACCCATGTACAGTATAAAATTTCAGTGACTGTTTTATGTGATTCAGGGCTCTACAGTGCGACCATTTCAGTCGCATTTGCGACTGAAAACTACTGCGTGCGACTGAAAATTTTTTTAGGACCACCAGTGCGACTGAACCGATCATCATCATATTTGTGATTGCGCTCAGGGGAGCTTCAAAGGTTTCTACGTCACAGACATATCTCACGAATCCTTTCATAAGCAAAGTGTATACAGGGTGTAAATAAGAGATTCATTGTGCAGTGTAGAGAGCTTTGTTGATTATAAATGTGAGATCGCGATGAACTAAGATGAGTGACAACTTTTAATGATTTTTAGGGGAGTTTGTAAATGTGATACTGATTTAATACAACAGTTCAATAAACAAGAAGTTAATATTAAGTGACTTACATTGTCTGACTATAACACTATTGTCTGATTTTTGCTCCATTTCGTCAATGTAAATAGTTTAAAACAAAGACACAGCGGAGCTGCTGCGCATTTCCATTCAAACACAGCGGTGTTTCGTTTATGAATGAACGGGCGTTTTTAAACTAATCTAGTGAGTCCGTGATTCATGATTACCCATTCATAAAGACAGTCACTTGCTTCATTCCTGAATGAATCAATTGAATGAATGATTCAGTGATAAAATCAGTTAATTGCTGCCACCTGCTGGCAGTTTTAGTTTAATTTTTAAAGTATCTTTTCAGTTATTTAAATCATTTAATATTTCTATATTAAAAATTTTATATTTAAAACATTAATCTCATCATGAATTTATGGATTTAATTGCACTCATGCCACCTCTGAGCCTCATTAAATGTCTGAAAGTACACCAAGCCACTTTTGTGTTCTTCTGTGGTCGTTCGGTACCAAATTTCGATACCTAAGGGGTTAATCTCATCAGCGTCAGTGAGCCAATAAGCCTGCAGCACTAACTGGCGTGTTCGACTAGAAGAAGTGCGGCGCAGATTGATCAGTGTTTGACATCCGTGAGAGCGATTCGAAAGCGCACGGAGCAGTCTGCTCTCTTTAGCTCTCGTGGTACTGTAATACACTGATCGGTCTGCGTCAAGTCGATCACACCTATTAGTTTACACCAGTTACACTCAGAGATGTGGCGCACACGTGAGGCTGTAGTGCGAATGCGTCCCAGCCCCCTTAGATGTAAAGATGTATTAATTGCTAGAAAACAAAAAAAAAAAACTATTAGTAAGGTATCATAATAATCATGATGGATTAGTAAAATTTGAGATTCCTCGTAAAGACCAGGCTGAATTTGAGAAGGAATTAATGGCAATAAGTTGGAATGAAGTTTTACAACATAATCATGTAAATAAATGTTGTGATGATTTTATGATTCATATCAGTCGTATTGTAGATAAATTTATTAAATGTCGGAAGAAATCATATAGAAAAATACAGCTTCCTTGGATAAATGATACGATACGTCAATTAATGAAACAAAGAGATTATGCCTTAAAGACTTTTCTTAAAACTAGACATGAAATAGACTTGCAGTTGTTTAAAGGATTAAGAAATCGAGTAATTAAGGAATTTCGTACTTCAAAATCAAATTATTACATTCACATATTATCTGAAGCTAAGGGAAATGGTAATATAATATGGAAACAAATTAACAGTTTAATAAAACCAAAAAGTAAAGTTCAGGATAAATATATTCTTAAAGTTGGAGATGAACTTGTTCATGACTCAAAAAGAATTGCAAATATATTTAATGATTTTTTTATTCAATCAGTAAAAGATCTTGCATCTAATTTTTCAAACGTTGAAGTTGAGGGGCAGTACTTAGTGGATGAAGATGCCAATCAATTTGAGAATATAGAGGATGATGTTAAATTATTTGAAATTCAGGAAGTGGATCAATCTGTAATTATGAGAATTATTAATGAATTGAATACTACATATTCTAAAGATATATATAATCTTGACACTGCCTTTTTAAAAAAAAATGGAAGTGTTTTAGTTAAGCCCCTTACCCATCTTATTAATCTTTCTATCAGAACTGGGCAGTTCCCTGATAGTTGGAAAAAAGCATTGGTAAAGCCTATTTTCAAATCTGGGAATTCAGATATAATTAACTATAGACCAATTAGTCTTCTCCCGGTTCTCTCTAAAGTGCTGGAGAAGGTTGTATCAGAACAATTTTTGCAGCACTTAGAGACTAATAATCTTTTACACCCTTTACAATTTGGTTTTAGACATAACCATTCTACAGAAACTGCTACTTGTTTATTATTAGAAAATATTAAGCGGTCAAAGGCTACATTTACACTGGTGCGTTTGTTTTAAAATGAAAACGATCCTCGTCATACTGGCGTTTCCACTGCGTTTTAAGCCGGCTTTCCACTATCTCCGACAAGTGACAGACCGGTCATTCAGTCATTCATTTCCAACGGAGAGTAGCGCGGGAGCTGCGTGGAGGTCCGTTCATACTAACGTTACACGACCGAAAGCGCGTGTTATGTGACCATTCATGCAAACTGTAGCATCATGCTACATAAGACAATAAATAAGATTTATATTCCACTTCTACTCAAAACTCACTTTAAACCACCATCGAGTGTTTGTAATAACTTCCGATTGCCGTCTAATGTGTGTTTTGGCCATG
>NW_015540836.1:46908-51485 GCF_001515605.1 Sinocyclocheilus anshuiensis | reverse complement strand
TGAACCAATAGCTGCGCAGCAGAGTGAGGTAACCGCAACCGACCGAGCCAGGGAAACCGGGTCCCACCCGATAAAATAGACAGAGAACACAAGTTTGTGCTGCTGATTGGAAAGGCACAGAAAGAGAAAGCAGTTTGGGGGGTTCTGGAGCTCTGGTTATGTGGCAGTAACAAATAAGGATGTCCGAGATTATAGAATGAGCAAATCTTAAATAATAATAATAATAAAAAAAGAAATGGTTTGAAACGCATGTGCTACGATCTAAAAGTGTACAATCTTTGTGTTCATATAGGTTTTATATACTTTTCTCGAAAATATTGATTTAATGACTTACCAAGGTCATTAAGAAATTTAGAGAAAGTGTCAGCTTGGCTTGATGCCTCTTTTTTAACTTTAAATACTAAAAAGACAAAGTCCATATGCTTTTCAATAAGAAAATTACCGGTAACAGAATCATTAAACATTAGAATTAAAGATGAGATTATAGAACAAGTATCAGAAGAAAAATATCTTGGTATGATTTTAGATTCTCAGTTAAATTTTAAAAGTCATGTTAAAAAGTTGCGTAAAACGATTAAAGCAAATCTTACCAGCTTTAGAATAATAAGAAATTGTTTAACATATGATCATGCTTTTTTGTTTTTAAATTCGATGATATTATCACACATGGCATATGGATTAGCCATTTGGTCTCAGACAAATCAATCTATAATTAATCAGGTTAAATGTCTTTAAAATAGAGCTTTAAGATACCATCATTGTCAGATCCTAAGCAAATACAAGATTTTGAGCTTTGCTCACTTTGTCTTTTTTCATTATGTAAAGTTTGTGTTTAAATGTTTAAATGGTCTTGCTCCTATGCCTTTATGTACATTTTTCGAGAGATTGCAGGGAAGCAGTAGATCCACTAGAGCGGCTTCTAGTGGAAACTGTAAAGTTATACATTGTAAAACATCATTTGCTCAGACTGTTCTCTCAGTGAAAGGTGTAAAATTTTGGAATTCATTGCCTGACTATTTAAAATCTACTGTAAATTTAAATTTTTTTAAGAAAGCCACGAAATCTTGGTTGATACATCAACAAACCTGTAGTTGTATTTATAGTATTTATATTATAAATTTGTGTACTACTTGTTTATTGTAGTTGTAATTTATAAAAGCCCCAAGTGTTGCTGCGTTTTAAGCCGGCTTTCCACTATCTCCGACAAGTGACAGACCGGTCATTCAGTCATTCATTTCCAACGGAGAGTAGCGCGGGAGCTGCGTGGAGGTCCGTTCATACTAACGTTACACGACCGAAAGCGCGTGTTATGTGACCATTCATGCAAACTGTAGCATCATGCTACATAAGACCATAAATAAGATTTATATTCCGCTTTTACTCAAAACTCACTTTAAATCACCATCGGGTGTTTGTAATAACTTCCGATTGCTGTCTAATGTGTGTTTTGGCCATGTAATGTTGCTGAAATTAAATGTTATTACCTCTGACTCTGAGTCAGAGCAGCGATCATGGAAGAGAGAATACAGGCAGACAGCGCTGGAAGCTGCTAATGCTCATCAGTAAATCAGTGGAAAATAAATAGAAATCATGATTCTCTCTGAGCTATGCGTTTTAAAACGAACATGCACTAGTGTAACTGTAGCAGATGTGTAACAGATGTGTAAACGGAAGACTATTTGAGCTTTATTAAAACTTATTTGCACTGATTTATAGGGTTGGGTACCGAAACCCGGTACCAATATGGCACCGGTATGTACTAGAACCGAATCCGAACGTAGATTTCGGTGCCATGCCCGAGCGATCGATTGACATATTTGTCCTCTGGTTCTCCGAAACGGACGTAAGAAGCATCATCACTGGCACCGCACGTGAGAAATAATTTCCCTACTGAGAAAATGCACGTGAACTCAAGTCGGAAAGATCTAATAATACAAATCCAACACATTTTTGTAGTAACAAGAGTGTCCATGTTGTTTTCACATTCCAAGGACAAGGACATTCCGGACATGTCCGGGGAAAAGAGGACGTATGATCACCCTAATTTATTGCTAATCGATGTATTCTTTTTTAAAGTAGCATATAGAACATATTTTCTGCCTCATTCTGCGAGAAGAAGCCTCATCAGAAAAAATACAAAAATGCGCCCGGCCGGGATCTCTTAATTGCCCAAAATTCGGCTGTTTTCTTAATCCCACTCCCGCTGAATCTCTGACCATTGCCGCCTGCTACCGCAACATGTGTTTTGCTCCCGCGATTTTCGTGTCCACTCCTTTAAACATTCTAATATTGTATATAATTTTGCCGCATCAGGGAGCCATTCTCAGGATGCGGTGTATTTAAATATTTTTGAATGAGCGTTTGCGCTGTTTACTTTCACTTTCGATTTCGAGATCACACACACTCTGTGTAAAGAGAGCAAGCACATCTTACAAGATCAGATATTTGTCAATGAGCTCAGAATCTGTTGAGCAGCAAATACTCCAGCATGGTTTTGTCAGTCATCTCTCCTTATTTCGACCTGTGATCAGTCAAAGCTGACTCCGGTAGCTCTCGATGGATGCAGGGTTGCCAAGTCCGTGTTTTTTTCCACAGAATTGGGCTACTTTTAAACTGTTGCCATGGGTTGATTTTCCCAAGTGGGTTAAAGGTTTGAAATATTGCATAAATTACATTTGACTGAAGTGCTTGTATTGAAACATTTTGCATTCTACCTATGATAAAACTTTCATGGTCTTCCACATTAACTGTTCCCTCCTGGTTGAATGACCTTCCCAGCTCAATCCAAGCAGCTGAGGCCTTAATATTTTCAAGAAACGGCTGAAAACACATCTCTATCGTCTTCATTTGACCCTCTGACTCTAGCACTCTCTATTCTAATGCTACTTCAAATTTTATCTGCTTGTTTTTTTTTTATTAAAAAACTTGACCCTCTAACATTTGCACTCTCTATTCTATTTCTGTTTTAATGGCCAATCCATCATTTTTTTTTGGCAATTTTTATTTATTTTTGAATAAGTATCGGTTCAGGCACCGTTTAGGCACCGGAACAGTTTAAAAAGTATCGATTTGGCACCGGTATCGAAAAAAACCCAAACGATACCCAACCCTACTGATTTATTGTGTTGGTTCCATTTTGTTCCTTTGTGCAGTGGCTCAGGAGATGAGTCTTTGAGTTTGTATAAACATCAACAAGCTGAAAAATAAAACCAAAGTTTCTTTTTTTTTTTTTTTTTTAGATAATGTAATCTAAAATTTATTTAATAAAATTGGTATCGAAAAAAATATCGTTCAGGAACCGGTATCGAAGTCAAGGTATTGTAAAGGTAAGGTATGGTAAATTTTTGAACGATACCCAGCCCTATTAGAAGGTGCTCCTAAAAAGAAAAGTAAGCGTAGAGCCCTGTGATTACATTTTTTTCTTCCCAGTTAGACCACTTTACTCAAGGTTTTGAGCTGATCTGGTTGTACCACTTCCTATGAATGAGTTGCGGGAATTTTGCTCCACTATCTGCTTAGATAATTTAACTCAAAGACAGACTGTTAGTAGTGAGAGAATTGTGTGATTTTACATTTGTCTGTGCATAACAAATCAAATTCATATGTGCTTAGAGAACATGATAATTATCTTACTGCTTATTCGTTCAGATGGGTCCGTATCGGGGCAATGTTACATTTGAGTATGAGTATGCAGATGGTAGGATGGCTGAAGGCTATGAGAACGACGGTGGGGAGTTGAATAACGAAACGGCAGTCTAGACACGCCCCGGTGGCTCTGAGAGTCTTACTACATTGTGTGAAGTGAATTAATTTCTGAAACATGACTCTTATGTTCTCAAGTGCTTCACAGCGGAACCCTTGAACCTGCTGTTTCCTCTCAGCCATTTGTGGAGGAAGATTTTGTTTTCACCCAGAGAAAGCGATTTACCATACTTTCCTTTGAGAACTGATGTTTTGTGATTAAATGAACTTGTACGAAGGAGCTGATGGATTAGTGGTTTAGACTCAGGGCAGGTTCGAGCCCCACATGATTCATCATTGCTGTGCCCTGGCATCCAGGTTGTTCCAGGGTAATTTTTACGGTAGCAATGTCATATGTGACCTGCTTCATAATTTCGAGTCATTTGGAAACAAATTTGGAAAAGTTTTTGCTTTCTAATAATATAATTATCTTCATATTCCAAACTTTGTCAAGATATAACTTATATAGTGATTGTCATTAGAGCCCGACCGATATGGGTTTTTTTGGGCCGATACCGATATTAGGGAGTAAAAAAAGGCCGATACCGATATATCGGCTGATATTCTTTGTGTATATTATAGTACAGTACCAGTCAAAAGTTTGGACACTTTCCCATTCGTGTGTCCAAACATTTGACTGGTACTATATATAGAATACAGTATAGACAAACAGAATATATATACATAAACACATTTTTTTATATGTACGATCAAGTATGAAGGAGCATTTTAGTTCTTTTCGCTGTCAACATTCAAATCTGCAAGAAGTTCCGCCGCCGGAACTGTCGAACCCAGGAGGTTAAAGCGTTTCATCCAGGTCGCCAGTAGCAAACAAT
>NW_015540836.1:44411-46898 GCF_001515605.1 Sinocyclocheilus anshuiensis | reverse complement strand
ATATGCTCACCAAGGCTTCATTTATTTGATCAAAAATACAGTAAAAACTGTAATATTGTGAAATATTATAACAATTAGTTCTAACATGGAAATCGTATATAAAAATGAATGAAGTTGTTTTAATGACACTGACAGAGATGTAATAAATATTGCTTACCTCTGACATGCTCTGACATCTGTGTGGTACTGAGATCCCATATCAAATCACAGTTCAAATGACACGAAGGGCTGTTCGTTCTTATAATTCTCTTCGTTCAAACGTCTCGACATCAAGTTCAGTGGAACAGAAGAAAGGTTTATCGTCAACAATTTTAGCCACCATGCACGCTATGTGCTGTCAGCTTATTAGGGATGGGTATCGTTAAGGTTTTAACGGTATTACTACTCTCTCCACTTAAGACATAAACTGTGTTTAAGTAAATACTCTCCAAGCCGGCCATTTTGACATTTGTGTGTGTATTTGATCGATTGGACATGCGCCCGAAGCTCAAAGTAATTTGTTTGTCTGTTTTGGAGCGCGCCGCGCACACACATTTCAGCCTGGGGAACAGCGTTTCTTGTGCGGATTGTGCTTTCAACATTTTATCATCAAACATGTCCCGCAATTTAGCAACAGTAAAGATGGCATCTTACAACAATCACCGATTGAGGGAAGATTTGCATAACGCCGCCCAAATGTTCACGCAAAGAAAGAAGGCGTAACTTTTATTCTCACTGTTGTATTGTTGCCGCTGCCGCCATGTCCTGAAGACGCTATGTGCTTCGTTGTGAAAGCGAAACTACTTTGTTTGGTCTGTGCACTGCTGTGAAGGAAAAGAAGTTGTGCAATACGAAACGCAGCTAGTTTTTAATAGCTTTACCTCATGTCTTCTTTTGTATAATCCTTAGAAGCCAAAATCGAAATAAAAAAATGAAATTAGCTTAATAAAACAGCCACAGGCCTAAAGTGTAAGCAGATGTTTGAATGTTTAGTTCTCTCTTCTATCATAATTAAACGGGGCTTTCATGTTGCACGTGCTGAAACTCCTCCGCGTGGGCGTGATCTTGCTTCTGAATTGTGAATAGCAAAAATGCATCATAGACAAATATTTGAACTAAGACTTGTATTTTTTAAACAAAGATTAATAACTTCTGTAGCAAATGTAGCTATTGCTCATTGTGAATGTTAATGCATTAACTAAGGTTAACTAATGAGGTCTTATTGTAAAGTGATACCTATTGGTCTTTATAGTTCTTTTGCACTTTAATCGGTGTAAAACTTTTAACTTTATACATTTTTCTGTATTGCTTTATTGCATTTAAATGTTCAGTTATTTTTGTTATAAGAAAAAAGTTATTAAACCTGTTATACTGTATTATGACAGGACTTTTTTTAAACAAAATTTCAATATCGTGATAATACCGTATACCATGATAAAAGCATTAGCAATTAACCGCAACATGAAAATTTGATACCGGCATATCCCTACGTGAGCATTGAGGTTTTGCTTGCGGTAATTGCTTGTTCCAAAGAAAAAGGCTCCTGACTGGTCTGCTTTTCCTGGAAACTGACGGCAAACTGTGCAAAACATCACCTATTTTTTTTCGTCGTGTTGTACCCGTGTAACTGTCTGCTTCCAAGACATTAGAAACAGATTTTTTCTTTTAGCCTCATAATTTGATGCTGCTGCCATGTTGCCATCTCTTCGCTGTACTGGTTGTTTCCAGGTGACGTTAAAAAACAGTGCTCGCAACATCCAATCACAATTACGCAACATCCAAAAGCAATTACGATGTTCACAACATCACAGAGAAGTTAACGTTTAAAACGCTTAAAAACACAAGTCGTTTCTCAATTCTAAGGTAGCATTTTAACGCTGTATCGCTACTGTTCCATAAGCGCCAACTGCTGTCAGAGAGTGAATTTGCATCTCATTCAAAGCTTCTGCTGTTTTTTTCATGCAGATGTTTTATGTAGCATAATTCCAAAAAGCTAAAGTCAGACCATTCTGTTTTTGCTTTAAATCCTTAAATTGTCTAATTCAATTAATGTCAATGTCTGATCAAATTCAAATCTAACTCAAATCGAAAACAACGACTCATGCTGCATTTGTGCAGCAACTTTGGTTGGATCATGATTAAAATGCAGTGGTTACTTAATTTCAAATAGCTACAGATATTTTTTTTGTTTAAGGCCAGTTTGCTTGTTATAGAGCAAATAACCAATAAATACATTTTCTTAAAAACAACAACAACATATTCTGAATCGCCATGAAAAATCATGCTCTGTGCATTACAGTGTTAATTTCATCAACGACGATGACAAAAAATATTCGTTAACAAAATTTTTTGCTGTGACTAAGACGAGACATTGATGAGCTAAAACTAATATCTGATGATAAAAATATGACGAAATTTATGCCGTGTCTTCGTTAACAAGATGAGACGGGACTATAATGTTATTTGAGGACTACCAGACATTCAAAATACATCCTATAGGCTACTGTC
>NW_015540836.1:38322-43111 GCF_001515605.1 Sinocyclocheilus anshuiensis | reverse complement strand
TATGGCAGCCGCAGTGGATGGATAGGCTACCAAAATGTGAACTAGCGATCTGAAACAATGGCCTCAGCACCCGAAGGGGTAGGGATAAGGTGACCAGACGTCCCGTTTTTCCCGGGAGTCACAATTTGTTGTCGATTAACTTAAAGTTAGTGAAGGCGGGATAGGTGGAATTGCGCTGATAGAAGTGCTCTCTCTTGCGCACGCTCCACTTCTTCAGTTCTCATATACAGTGCGCGATCAGTTCTCAGTGCTCAAATACACACACAGCAGTCCAAATGTCTATTGTGTAGAGTGTCTCACGTAAATACAGTCGGTTATGGATTAAGTGAATGCAAACAGGTGGGTGAAAACTGAACGTGTGTCAGTATTACATGCATGCCTTCCGTCTTAAAGGGACAGCATTCCGTATCATTAATGTTAACCAACAAAAGATGTTAAATAAATGTATACATATTAAGTAAACCTACTGTATCGGAAAAATGAGTTTAATTTGTATCTATCAATTTTTCTTATTGTGCTTCTTTTTCAAAAATTATATATTAGGGCTGTGCGATTTGGGGAAAATATTGTTTTTTTTTGACAGATCTTGTCATTGCGATTTGATTTGCGATTTTAATTTTGCAAAGTCAAGCTTCAGCTTAATATTGTCAATAGTGTGCAGCACAGGGTATCAGTACCCTGCTGAAAAAACAAAACAAAACAAAAAAAATAGAAACCATCACAAAAATTCTTATGGCTTCCATTAAAACCATTACAAAATTCCTATTTGTATTGTGTTTTGGGCATTATTCCAATAGGAATTACTGTTGTTCTATTGTTTCCCATCTGCCAGATTACATATCACCAATAGAATCCATCAAATACCAGTAGACACCATTATAGTTTACATTAAAGGGATACTCCACCCCAAAATGAAAATTTTGTCATTAGTCACTTACCCCCATGTTGTTCCAAACCCGTAAAAGCTTCGTTCATCTTCGGAAGACAATTTAAGATATTTTGGATGAAAACCGGGAGGCTTGTGACTGTCCCATTGCCTGCAAAGTAAATTACACTGTCAAGGTCCAGAAAACTATGAAAGACATCGTCAGAATAGTCCATCTGCCATCAGTGGTTCAACCGTAACGTTATGAAGCGACGAGAATACTTTTTGTATGCAAAGAAAACAAAATAATGACTTTATTCAACAATTCGTCTCCTCTGTGTCTCAACGCATCACCGTAGCGCCATTTTGGAGAATATCTGCTGAACGCAAGCAATGGACGCTATTCTGTGTCAGCCATGCTGCACGGATGCGCTGTTTTTGTCTTTTTTTGTTAAATACACGTAGAAAACGTATCCTTGTGTCGCGTCTGACACAGAAGAGCGTACGCTGCTTGCGTTCAGCGGATATTCTCCAAAATGGCGCTACGGTGATGCGGAGAGACACAGAGGAGACGAATTGTTGAATAAAGTCGTTATTTTTGTTTTCTTCGCGTACAAAAAGTATTCTCGTCACTTCATAACGTTACGGTTGAACCACTGACGGCAGATGGACTATTTTGACGATGTCTTTCATACTTTTCTGGACCTTGACAGTGTAATTTACTTGGCAGGCAATGGGACAGTCACAAGCCTCCCGGTTTTTATCCAAAATATCTTAAATTGTGTTCCGAAGATGAATGAAGCTTTTACGGGTTTGGAACGACATGGGGGTAAGTGACTAATGACAAAATTTTCATTTTGGGGTGGAGTATCCCTTTAAAGCCAATATAATTCTCATTATAACCCTTAAATCCATAACATTTTCTATTGTGTTTTGGGAGGGGTTCTATTTTTTTTTCCAGCAGGGAATATTATAATGGTATTACTACTTTTACAGAATTTACTTAATCACTGAATTTTACAGGAAAGATTAGTTAAGATAAGAACTGTATTACTTTAGCCAATTATTAAAGTATTACATTGGTTACATAGGCTGATTTATTCATTTTTAAGTATTTGGGATTTTAAGAACAAGTGGAAAATGTGCTGAATGTTTCATTTCATCCAAGTGAAATTATCAAAGTTTATTTAAATAAAAAAAATATCAGTACTGAAAGCAGAACCGATAAGGGAGCTCTTGATATGTTGTGACTAGGGGTCGACCGATATGTGTTTTTCAGGGCCGATACCGATTATTATAGATTAAGTAGACCGATAACCGATATTTTGAACCGATATATGTGTCTGGTGTGAAAATGAAAATTTATGTCAAAATTAATAATAACAAGGGCTCTGACAAAAACTTTCTTTAAATGCTTTTAAACATATCTTTAATTCTGAGAACTGTTAATAATAACATTAAATAAACAATAATAACAACATAAAAAGTGCAGGGAGCACCCAGCAGCATTCTGTAAACATTTTGTAAAACTTAAAGAAGTAAACAACAACAAGCAACAAATGAACTAATAATGGAAAATAAATGTAATAGCTCCCTGAAGTTTTATAAGCTAATAAAATGGGTAACAATTAGTTGTCCCAGTCCAGCAGCACCAGGTTGTGGTGCAGGAAGCAGAGCTGCTCGGCATGCTCTCCAGTGAGCTTGCTTCTTCTCTTGTCATAAATTGCAGACACTTCACTGAAGACACGCTCACTAGGGACTGATGAGGGTGGTGAGCAAAGAAATTTTCTTGCTTCTTTGGCAAGTAGCTTGAAGCGCCCTTCATTCTGTTTCCACCACTGGAGTGGATCCCCCTTACGCCTTTCAATCACTGGCTCTTTGAGGTACTGATGTAACTCATCCTCAATGCTGTCCTTGGCCAACAGATCACCAGTGTGGGGGCCAAAAAGAGAACTGAAGATCTTGTCGATTTGGCTATGGCAGGGTGTCTCTTCTCTCCTTTGCCTTTTAGGGGCTTGGTCTTGTGCAGCGGGCTCCTCTCCATCAGCCTGCTGCTCTTGATTGACTCTCTCTGTTTCAGCCTGCTCTTGTAGAGCACCTTCTACATCTTCTTTAAGCCATTCTTTGGCCTTGTTTAGTGTAGCGGCAAAGGAGAATGCATGACTCTTATAACGTGGATCCAAAAGACATGCCAGAACCACAGTTTTTGAGTCTTCAAGTTTGGCGAATTGTTTGATTAGGCTCTCCCTCATTACCTCCCTGAGTGTTCTGATGCCTTGTGTTGATGGCCCTTCAGCTTCAAGTAGCATCTTGAGCACTGTCACGCAGGGAATGATACTGGACGCAGATGAATTACTGTAGCTCACCTCTAGTGTCACTTCCTCAATGGGGATGAGTGTTTCAACCAAATTGGACACAATGTCCCACTGGTGAGCAGCTGGACATGTAAAACCACCGTGTTCCCCAGAGTAGATGTTAAGAGCACGCTTTTGTTCCAGTGCCCTTTGCAGCATGTGGAGTGTTGAGTTCCACCTTGTTGGGACTGCCTAGATTAAGTTGTGCTCTGGTAGGCCAAGGTCCCTTTGGATGTTTCGCAGACGCTGCTTGGCCAAGATGGAATGTTGGAAGTGAGTGACACATTTCTTCAGCATGGCAATCACATCTATTACAGCTCTTTGGCTGGCCAAACCATCACTCACCACCAGCTGCAATGAATGTGCTGTGCAGCTAAGGTCTGGAATATCGGCAAGCCTCAAGCCCTTCACCATGTTTGCGCCATTGTCTCGCAGGACAAGAACTACACGGTCTTTAGTAATTTTCCATTCCTCCAGCATGTGCAGGAATGTGTCTTTGATATATTCCCCAGTATGGGATCTGTGCATTACTCTTGTATTTAAAACAACCTGCCTTCTGTTCCATTCATTGTCAATGAAATGGCATGTTAGGTGCGTCATTGACTCTGTTGATCCTGACCAGCAATCTGTTGTAAAGGAGAGTGAGAAGCCAGCATTCTCTGGCTGGATCAGGGTTTTTATCTTGCTTACAACCCTTTCGTAGATTTCTGGCAGCTTCTCAGTGCGGTAATACTTCTCACTTTTTAGTGCATATTGTGATTCTGCCACATCCATGAGTCGCTTAAAGCCAACGTCAGAGACCATAGTGAATGGTTGGTTGTCAGTAATTATCATTTCTGTGATAAGTTTGTCCATTTGTTTTGATCTGTCATCCAGATTTGTCAATTTTTGTTGTTTCTGAAACATGTCATGTATTGTAGGCTGGCATGTGGATGTTGCCCCCTGCTCAGATTCAGGTTCGCATGTTTGTGCAGATTTATACAAGTCATGGTGATGAATCCTAAGATGAGACCACAAGTTTTGAAGTATTGGCACTTTTTGCCATTGTACCACCCATACTGACAACATCTCTACATGTTTTGCACACTGCCTTCCCTGGTGTTGGTTGAGTGTAGTACTCCCACACTGCACTTCTTACTCTTCTCTTCCCCTGTGCATCCATCTACAATAAGGGTAAAATAAAGAGAGAGTTAAAAGTGGGGCCACTGTATGCTTCATGATTAAGCCTATGAATACTGTACTACAGCTAAACATCTTGGGGAAATAAGTATTTGGCTTCAATAATTTACATGTTAGAAATGTATGTGTAATAGCATAACCTCTAATAATTCCTCAATTCTTTTCTGATGACTAAAACATAACCTACAATAGTAGAGGTGACTATTGAATTCATCATCTAATGCAGATCAATGGATTAACTTAAAAAAACACAATGTATAAAATAAGTGTAAATAATTTAATTGTCTTCATAGCTCCATTGTAGAAGTTGTTAACAAGACCGCAACTTTTTTCATGAAACTATAACACTAATAGCCTATTATAGGCACACTTAGTTCAATAGCCTATTGAA
>NW_015540836.1:35021-37863 GCF_001515605.1 Sinocyclocheilus anshuiensis | reverse complement strand
TGCCCAGGTGGAATGAAAAACAACAGGGTTGTTGACACAGTGCCCACTATTGCTCACGTCCTATTGGCTGGCACGGTGAGGACACACCCACAGCTTCTGGGCCAGCCGTGCTGCACCTGCTCTAGCTCATCATGCTCTTCCTAAACTACCTCACCTCATCCCTGGTCTTCCACATGGGAAATATTAGCTTTCCCTTTGTCATTTATCATAGATCAGCCTATTGATTTAGCCAATAAAGGCTAAGATTCGGATATGAATTGGTAGAGCCGATCCTACGGCAGTGTAAAGGGACAATTCTATCCCAGATGTCCCAGATGTCCCTATTCCTTGTGTAAGAGGCCAGAGGCTTAGCTTGCTGGGCCGAGCTGTAGGGCCAGCCCGTAGTGCATATTGTGATTCTGCCACATCCATGAGTCGCTTAAAGCCAACGTCAGAGACCATAGTGAATGGTTGGTTGTCAGTAATTATCATTTCTGTGATAAGTTTGTCCATTTGTTTTGATCTGTCATCCAGATTTGTCAATTTTTGTTGTTTCTGAAACATGTCATGTATTGTAGGCTGGCATGTGGATGTTGCCCCCTGCTCAGTTCGCATTTCGCATGTTTGTGCAGATTTATACAAGTCATGGTGATGAATCCTAAGATGAGACCACAAAGTATTGGCAGAGTGTAGTACTCCCACCCTGCACTTTTTACTCTCGTCTTCCTCTGTGCATCCATCTGCAATAAGGGTAATATAAAGAGATAGTTAAAAGTGGGGCCACTGTATGCTTCATGATTAAGTCTATGAATAGTGTTCTACAGCTAAACAGCCTTGGGAAATGTAAGTATTTGGCTTCAATAATTTACATGTTAGAAATGTATGTGTAATAGCATAACCTCTCATAATTCCTCATTAATTCTTTTCTGATGACTAAAACATAACCTACAATAGTAGAGGTGACTATTGAATTCATCATCTAATGCAGATCAATGGATTAACTTAAAAAAACACAATGTATAAAATAAGTGTAAATAATTTAATTGTCTTCATAGTATATTGTAGAAGTTGTTTAGAAGACTGCAACTATTTTCATGAAACTATAACACTAATAGCCTATTATAGGAACACTTAGTTCAATAGCCTATTGAAATGTCTCAATTTTTGTCATCCTAATCTTGGTTTATGTGACACTAGAAATTTCCGTAATTTACAGTACAGTGCAAATGAAGGCATAAAACATTAATTTATCTTTTAATCAAATCAGAGTTAAAAGCTTTATTTTTTGACAAAGGAGTTTAAAATTAAAACATGGAAGAAATAGCGTATTGTGTGATTATTCTCAACAAAAGTTGTAATAATTGTTGTAGTAGTATTACGTATATTCTACTGCACCACAGTAATATATTCGGCTAAACCGGACGTATATTTTGACGGGTTGCCATGAGGACCCTTTAAGTTTCTGTAGCCTCAAATCAGAGTTAAAAGCTTTATTTTTTGACAAAGGAGTTTAAAATTAAAACATGGAAGAAATAGCGTATTGTGTGATTATTCTCAACAAAAGTTGTAATAATTGTTGTAGTAGTATTACGTATATTCTACTGCACCACAGTAATATATTCGGCTAAACCGGACGTATATTTTGACGGGTTGCCATGAGGACCTTTTAAGTTTCTGTAGCCTATGTATATGATATGACGCTAGTTTTACTCAAATGAAATGGTCAAATGCTCATGAAGTGACTCTGAGAGCAGTACTGGGGGTGCTGTTCATGTATTTGTCATAATTTAGTGAGAAGGCAGATGCTGACAACACCGAGAGCGTCACCCGCTCTTCAGTATGGGTGTAGTACACAAAACCGCACGTCTGTGTCATTCATTAACAGACACGCAGAACATGCAGGATTCATATTTAAATAGTATTTTTGCGGCTTATTACAGATACTAGTCCATATCGCGACTCGATTTAAGTGTACTGACCTACTTTTTATTCATTTATCCAAACTTTGACAAATTTCCTGACATTCCGCGTTATACAGTAAATTCCATTTATATGACTGCATTCCGCGATTCTGTCCGCGTTTTCCGCATTGCGGAAATCATAGATAATATTGAGGTGTTTTGCAACTTCAATGTAGTGGATTGTGATTTATTGCAACTTCAGCAACGACTCCCAACAAATCAGGTGGGCGGAGATTGCTCTAGGTCACAGAGTGTTGAGCTCTGACAGGCTGCATCGGAGCCAAATAGTGCATTTCAAAATTAAATAATTGAATCGGCAAATTGGTTTTGAAAATGACTGATACCGATAATCATAAAAATGTTTAATATCGGCACCGATAATCGGTCGACCCCCAGTTGTGACAGCTCTTGCAAATTAAAGTTACCTTTTTTGTTTGGTTTCTGTCATTTTGAAGCCGAAGTAATCTCATATTACATACGTTTTTCTTTAGTATTAATTTGCCTAACTATTGATCTGACCCTGTAGACGCCATAATCACACACACACACTCTCTCTCTCCCGCTTTCTGTTTAGTTTTTTTTTAATGGTGGGCGTTTACGCAGTTGGCTAGAGCAGTGCTGATTGGGGAGAACGGAGGTGCGCTCACTATTGGTTAGTAAGGCTGCCATTCAAGGCTGACAGTCATGCATATGCTCTGGAACAGAGTAATAACGTGACCACATCGCAGGCTTTGCAACGTCTCAAATCACGATTGCAATGCGATTTTGATTAATCGCACAGCCCTATAGAAGTCTATCTAATAATCAGATAGAACAGTTAAACAAAGGAATTGAAATGTATACAAAGTATTATATTATTAGTAATAGAAAGGCAAACATTATAATACTTTCTCGTTTGCCGT
>NW_015540836.1:34183-35011 GCF_001515605.1 Sinocyclocheilus anshuiensis | reverse complement strand
ATTTCATCCAAGTGAAATTAGCAAAGCAGTTAGACTGAATTTACACTTGTTTTAAACACGGAGCCAGGCGCGAGTTGACACCGGTTGCGCGCATGCGTCAAGCCTCGTCCAAATTGCCAGATGCGCTCGTGGAGACTTGCGGTGCGGAGACGCGCGTGAGTATAACCGAGCATTACGAGACAGGCTGCGTGTGTGCGGCAAGTGTAAACGGCTCCCGTGAGACGCGGCAGAGAGGAGCGAGTATGAGAAGCATTCAGAGACACATGCTGTGTGTGCGGTCTTCTGAATTGGGAATAGCGAACATGCATAATAAACTTCTTTCAAATTAGAATCTTGGGGAGATAAAATGTGCAAGATAACGTTCATGTACTAATAAAAACATCTAAGATTATATCTTTAATTCTCCAGTACTGAATGCAGAACCGATAAGGGAGCTCTTGATATGTGTTGTGACACAGCTCTTGCAAATTAACGTTACCTTTTTTGTTTGGTGTCTGTCATTTCGAAGCCGAAGTAATCTCATATTACATACGTTTTTCTTTAGTATTAATTTGCCTAACTATTGATCTGACCCTGTAGACGCCATAATCACACACACTCTCTCTCCTGCTTTTAAAAAATTTTTTTTTATGGTGGGCGTTTACGCAGTTGGCTAGAGCAGTGCTGATTGGGGAGAACGGAGGTGCGCTCACTATTGGTTAGTAAGGCTGCCATTCAAGGCTGACAGTCATGCATATGCTCTGGAACAGAGTAATAACGTGACCACATCGCAGGCTTTGCAACGTCTCAAATCACGATTGCAATGCGATTTTGATTAATCGCACAGCC
>NW_015540836.1:7549-33823 GCF_001515605.1 Sinocyclocheilus anshuiensis | reverse complement strand
GCATAGTATTGTGATATTTTCCGCGGCAATACTGTATCGATACACGGACGCCAAGTATCGATCTTTTAATTATACTATTTGGTAGAATAGTATCTCTCTCTCTCTCTCTCTCTCTCTCTCTCTCTCTCTCTCTCTCTCTCTCTCTCTCTCTCTCTCTCTCTCTCTCTCTCTCTCTCTCTCTCATGCTCTCTCTCTCTCTCTCTCTCTCTCTCTCTCTCTCTCTCTCTCTCACTGTTTATAGCACTTAAACATCAGAACATTTACTGATGATGTGGTAAGGTCCTTTATTCAGGTTTCTCTTGTTCGCCCTGTCAGATATTCACTCTTTTTAATTCTGTGCCATGTTCTTCGTTAACAACAAGCTTACATCTTAGAATTGATTCCTTCTCTGTTATTTGACATTAACCCCATATTAACTTCAAGACTATTAGAAGACCCATGTCTAACACAGTGTTTTGAGTCTCATAACCACAGCATTTTATTCGCAGTCAGTATGATACAAGGCTGATTATGTGCAA
Source organism: Sinocyclocheilus anshuiensis (assembly GCF_001515605.1). Lineage (NCBI taxonomy): Eukaryota > Metazoa > Chordata > Actinopteri > Cypriniformes > Cyprinidae > Sinocyclocheilus > Sinocyclocheilus anshuiensis. Next base: position 33,305 of record NW_015540836.1, on the reverse strand, counting down.
TATCAGTTTGCTCAGGTTTTTTGAGCAAACTGAATTTACTAATCTACTACTACAAATTTACTTTGATTGTTTCTTTTAATTTTTGATTTAAGCTTTCCTTGAGGTGAGTGGTTTCTTTCTTGCATGTCTAACACTTGAGAACTGCCCTCTATTAAGCATGTGGCATGCATTATATTTACATCACTAATAAGGCTGCATGCGTGCAACTGTAAAGCTTAAACAATTGATTGTGAATTGTGAACTGAAGCTGTTCAGTTCATGGTAAGTATATACATTTGTCTGTACAACTTAGTTATTTAAATTACTTAAATATTTATTTATTTATTTATTTATTTATTGCGACAGGTAATACACTAAAGTAATTCCTCTCTTTTATATAACTTCATGATGATTTTGACAGACCAAACAATAACAAAATCAGAAATTAGACCAGATCTTAAAAGGGAAAATGCAAGTCAGAAAACCCATTAACGAATGCAAAATCAGGCTAATTAAGTTAAATTTTTTATTTCTAATTAGCAAAGCTTTGTGGAATTGTTTGTTTAGTTTTCTTAATTTGTTTGTTAGAGTGATGGAACAAAGATGGTGTTGAGCTGAATTCTGCATGTTAGAATTTCATGTACTGGTCTGAATTTCATTACACATTGGTGGTATCAAGCCTGTGCAGCTGCACCTATTTCCTCTAGCAGCAGCGGAAGGTAATGAAATAGTTTGGATGGAGAACTTAGGGTCATGGAGTAGAGCAGTCAGTTAATTTAAACAGCACCTAGACCATCTTATCGATGGAACTCAGTGGCCGTTTTTCACCCTCATGGTGAATAGCACCAATTTTGGCATTTAGCACTGCAATCATCTCCATCCTCCCTTCGATCCCATATCATCCTTCTCACTTTCCTCACTTCTGCCCTGCTTTACTCACTATTCATGTCTTCACCAGGTTTCCTCTTTCCTCAATACATTTCAATCTTCTCTTCTCTTTAATTCTCCGCCTCCTGGGTCCTCCATCTCTCTCTTTCTCACAGTCCTCCTTAATTGTAAGATCACTCTTGTGGTCTTAAAATGTGTTTAGTTTCTTTTGCATTATCGATTAGCATCAAAATGTGTTTTTGTTTGTGTTGGTTTGGTATTGATTTTCAGTCTCTAGTGTCTAGTCGCCAGAGGGAAGGTAGACCCAGGAACAGGGAAATCAGGATTATGATGCGGTAGATGCTGCTGGGACACTCTTTTTCTCTCTCTCTCTATCTATCATGCACATGCACCCCAAAGGTGTGGTCCTGAATAAACACATGAATGAATGGTTATAAGGATTGAGAAGCAGATTTATAGACTGGATGCATGAATGCAATGAAGAAAAACAAATTTAAAGGAACAGATCACCCAAAAATGAAAACTTTCTGAAGACGAACTCGCCCTCAGGCCATCGAAGATGTAGATGAGTTTTTTCTTTATTGGAACAGATTTGTGGAAATTGAGCATTACATCACTTGCTCACCAATGGATCCTCTGCAGTGAATGGGTGTCGTCAGAATGAGATTTCATACAGTTAATAAAAATTACTTCACAAATAATCCACGCGACTCTGGTCCATAAATTAACATCTTGTAAAACGAAAAGCTGCATGTTTATAAGAAACAAATCCAGCATTAAAGGGGTCATATGATGCGATTTCAAGTTTTCCTTTCTCTTTGGAGTGTTACAAGCTGATTGTGCATAGATAAGATCCCTGAAGTTGCAAAGACTAAAGTCTCAAAACCAAAGAGATATTCTTTATCAAAGTTAAGACTCTGCCACGCCCCCCTAAAACGGCTCGTTCTAACACGCCCCCACATATCTACCTCACTATGTGGCAATATTAGCATGAGAGAGAGAGAGAGAGAGAGAGAGAGATCACAGTGGAGTCAGCTGTCTTAACCGCGGCTTGTGTACTGCACACATACCAGCTTCATCACTGTGTCTGTCACACGACTCTGTTCCCCTTTCGGGCTCTGTCTACATTTATTTTGAAAGATGAAGCTCGCGATTATGGTAAGGGGCATTACATTTCCGACGAGTGCTTGCGGTGTTCGGCCAATCACAATGCACAGGGTCAGCTGGCCAATCAGAGCAGACTGTGCTTGTCGGAAGGAGGGACTTTGTAGAAAACGAAGCGTTTGAGAGAGGCGGGGCATAGAGGACCTACAATAATGTACAGTATTTGAAAAATAATGTGTTTTTTGAACACATTAAATTCTGTTACACCAAATACACAAAATAATGATCTTTAAAAAAGCATCATATGACCCCTTTACGATGTTTTTAACTTCAAACCATTGCTTCCAGCTAAAATGTGAGTTCTCTCGCTGTAAATTTGCTTTCTCCAGTGAAAAGGTAATCTCATCTAGGGCTGGGTATCATTCAAAAATTTTCAATACCGAATACCGGTTCCTGAACGATACTTTTTTCACTAACAATTTGATAAAATCTGTTTTAATAAGATTACTTTACCTTAAAAAAAAAAATTGGTTTTATTTTTTCAGCTTATTGACGTTTTTACAGACTCAAAGACTCATCTCCTGAGCCACTGCACAAAGGAACAAAAAAGCACAAAGGAGCAAAATGTAACCAACACAATATATCAGTGCAAACAGTTTTAATAACGTTCAAATAGTTTTCAGATTCCACATCTTTTAGGTTACGTTTATACTAGTGCGTTTTTGTTTTAAAACATATAATTTAGACAATCATCATTTTTTATTTATTTTCCACTGATTTACTGATGAGCATTAGCCGCTTCCAGCGCTGTCTGCCTGTGTTTTTCTCTTCTGTGATCGCTGTTCTGACTCAGAGGAAGCTTATTCGCTGCTCATATGTCAATCATATTATGCGTTCATATTAGGATTCGGCGATGTCTACCAAATTGGCATCGGACGATGTCTACAGTGAAACATAGTGATGGACGATGACATCGGGGGCGGGGTTAGGAGGTGTGCCCGAAGCGTGAATCTGTTTGCAGAAAGGCATGGAAAACAAATAATGCGTTCTACGGAGCCACTAAAGGGACATGGTTAGCCGCTTGCTAGCGGTAGACAGTTACATTACAGTAGGGCTGTGCGATTAATCGAAATCGCGATGTGAGACGTTGCGATTTCCTAATAGCAAAGCCTGCGATGTGGAACTTGAGTTGCAGTCTTACTAACCAATAGAGTGAGCGCACCTCCGTTCTCCCCAATCAGCACTGCTCTAGCCAACTGCGTAAACACCCACCATTAACAAAATGTAAAAAACGGAACGCGGGACGGGAGAGAGACAGAGTGGGATTATGTCGTCTACTGGGTCAGATCGATAGTTAGGCAAATTAAAACTAAAGAAAACCGTATGCAACTTAAGCTTCGAAATGACAGACAACGAACAAAAAAGGTCATTTGCAAGAGCTGCGTCACAGCGCATATCAATAGCTCCCTTATCGATTCTGTTTTCAGTACTGGAGAATAACAGATACATTCTTAGATGTTTTTGTTAGTACGTGAACGTTATCTTACACATTTTATCTCCCCAACAGATTAATTTGAAATAAGTTTATAATGCATGTTGGCTATTCCCAATTCAGAAGAGCGCACACACAGCCTGTGTCTGTGAATGCTTCTCATACTCGCTCCTGTCTGCCCCACACGGCGCGAATCCCGTGTCACGGACGAGCCGTTCATGCTTGCCGCACTCACGCAGCCTGTCTCGTAATGCTCGTTTATACTCGCACCCGGCTCCGCACCGCAAGTCTTCACGAGCGCATCTGGCAGTATGGATGAGGCTTGACGCACACGCGCAACCTGTGTCGACTCGCGCCTGGCTCCGCGTTTAAAATTTATGTAAATTCAGTCTAACTGCTTGCTAATATCACTTGGATGAAATCGCAAATCAAATCGCAATCGCAATATCGGTCAAAAAAATCGCAATTTGATATTTTCCCCCAAATCGCACAGCCCTACATTACAGTACATGAAAGTTCACTTACCACATACACCGAGTAAGGAGAGATGACTGATAGGACAATGGCGAATTATTTGCAGATACTGAGCACCACTGACAAATATCTAATCTTGTAAAATGGCCCAACCCTAGTTCATATCCTGCCCTGTCTCTGATTACGAACATCCATTTCACTTCTGCGTTCAGTTCTGTACATAAGAAACCCAGGAAAACATTTCCACGGATGAAACATGAAGCTAATAAGCACGCGATTATGACCGTATATGATTTGTATGTCATTTTCATGAGAAAACAAATGTCCTAAACACATGTCTGTGAATTCTGTTGTGAGAGGACAACAGGGGAAAACTTTTTCACTGGAGGAAGTGTTATGGATTATGGACTCGTTTTTTGGCCAGAAGCAACAATTTAAAGTTGCCTTTAAAGATGCCTTATGATGGATTTGTTTCTTACAAACTTATAGCTTTTCACTTCAAAAGACGTTAATTGATGGACTGAAGTTTTTGTATATTATTGTGATGTTTTTATCAACTGTTTGAACTCTCATTCTGACTGCACCTATTCACTGCAGAGGATCTATTGGTGAGCAAGTAATGTAATGCTAAATTTCTCCAAATCTTTTCTGATGAACAAACCAACTCATCTACTGTAAATCCTGTGTGGCTTGAGGGTAAGTATGTTTTCACCAAATTTTTATTTTTGAGTTAACTATTCTTTTAATGACAAATGGTGAATAAGTTAAATTAACAGATGTATTCTTTGGACTTTATGGGATTGCAGAATGGTGTAGGACATGTTTTCGATGAGTGAATCATGTCCTTAGATAATGGAGGGTTTTTTTTCCAAGTGAGGGCTGATGTTTGGTCATGGTAGAAATGCATTTTGGTGTTGAGAGGCTGAATTACTGAAGAGGGGTCTGGTGGAATGATCAGAAGAGGAATGGAGGGGAATGGTGCCATTAGTAACATCAAAGTGTCTGCTGGCGAGAAAGGGGGAGAGAGATTACATGAAAGTAAGGTGCAGACTCACTCATAAACACCTAAACAGCCCTGAAAAGCACTTCATCATCTAGATCAGTTCGCGGCGGCTGCAGTATGATGCCTGTTGTTGTTATCGAGGTAGCGGCTGAACATATTTATTTATCTATTCACCGGTAACGAGTGTAGAATAGCAAACCGCTTCTTCCCTCCACTGGGGATGAATCTCTGTGATTAAACTGATCAGTGCCATCACTCAATGTAGCGAAGAGACACTTTAGGGCAGCAGCAAACCAAATTAGACAGATGATGGTGTCGTTTGGTATCACACACCACGCATTTGCTCCCTGCATTGGCTCCGTGCACTGTAGTCGCTAGCTACACTCTGATCTACTGCTTGTGTTTAATTAATTTTACATCAGTGTCATTGCTGATTATCTCAGCGTGTTGCTCTCCTTCTCACTGAGATAATGTTTAATGGGTGGTGTCAGTGAAAAATATTCTCGAAGATAACTGCTGCTAATTCACCCGCCTCTCGAAAGAAAGGGGGCAAGTCCCCTGAAAATAAACCACCCACCTTTTCAGCCAACGCTGACATCTCAATCGCCCATCTTCTCCCCGTTGCGCCCACAGGCCGAGGGAGAGAAAACAGCTTTCTGATAAATTAATCCAATTAGGAAATCATTATCTGTGTGATGCGGGGGCCCACCACCTCGATATAAATTTACAATGCAAGTTACACTGTCTCCCTGGACACTCTGTTCGTTAGGCATGGTGAATGTGAAGCTGACAGTCTTCTAATGAAAGTCTGCTTACAATAAGGAAGCTATAACTGATCATAAACAAAGTTAACAGGGCTATGGTGGGTATTTGATAAAGATCTGAAACTTTTGAACTTCTGTTCAGTTCAGGCTGGTCTTTTGCCTCAAAATATCATACATTAGGCGGTATGTACAAGACCGCTCTACCTTATAGATTTGTTGCCTTGTTGCGAAGTTTTAACTTCAACAATCCATAGAACTATCAGCACAAATTACATTCTGCACGTTTGACTAGTTTGTGCAGTGCCGCTCTATTATAGTCTTCACTAGGGATGCACCGATATGGAAATTTTGGCCGATACTGATAACTGATAACTTTAAAAACAAAAGGCAAGCACATACAGTGAACAACTGATTTTATTTTAAAACCTTAACTTCAGAAAAGTTTGAACTGATCTCTGAACTTTATTAATTAACTATTCATTTCTATGGCCAACTTTCTTTTATATAAATAAAATCTATTGCCTTGACAAAAAAATAATGCATAAATAAAGCAACCAAGTCACTGAACAACATTACTTACATAATAAAAATACCAATCAAATAATAAAAATTTGCAATAGATAAATAAAATGTTTATTTTTATACAGCATGACTTTGTGTGAATTTAACAGAAAGGCCAACTAGAAATGTTACAGGATTCTCTGGCTACTTCATCTGTGAATGTAAGAGTAGGATGTTTTTTTTAATGAAGAGAAGCATTTCAGCTTTCTCACACATAAGTCTGTTTCTCTTTTCATCAATCACATTTGATGCCGCTGAGAAGAGACTTTCGCTGTCAACGCTGGTACAGGGAGCTACCACACCGCTGACATCTTATCTTCTCTCTAGCAGCAGCTCTTGTAACGCGCGCGTCTGCTTTGTGCGATGTCACAGAAGCGACGATCAAAACCCTAGTGGCCAGCAGCAAGCACGTGAAGTGGTTCAACCAGCGGAAATAATACATAATTTATCGGCTTAAAGATATCGACCTAATTTTGTAATTTGACCTAATATAAAAAAAATAGCATTTATTGGCCGATAACGATATGGCCGACGATATATCATGCATCCCTAGTCTACACAACTGGAGAACTATAATGGTGATGGAAAAACTTTTGGGGATGTAGGCTAGTAGTTAATAATAATGATAATTAGAGCCCGACCGATATATCGTTTTGGCGATTTTATCGGCTGATATGAGCCTGTCGCAGATATATCGGTATCGGCGAATATGCCACTGATATGATTTTTTTTTTTACAGAACATAAAACGCAGATAAAATGGTGTAATTACGTAGTTTGTCCAGCAGAGCGCGCTCCATTGTTTGCTACTGGCGACCTTGATGAAACTCTTTATAGCTTAAGTGTATGGAATACAATTGAAACTTTGAACGGCCATATCTCCGTAACGGCGCGGAGGATCTGCACCAAATTCAGGGGATCCCTTCAGCTCGAGGAACCCTCTTGAACGCCGAATCGAGTGTACGTCTCGAGGCCCCCTTTTGAATGAGACCACCCCTTTGTCGATAGCCCCGACACACGGGGCTATCGGTACCGATAGGTACCGACACACGGAGGGTGGTGTTTGAAAGGGCTCCTCGAGCTGAAGGGATCCCCCGAGTTTGGTGGAGATCCACCGCCGCTTTCGCGAGATAGTGACACCAGCCAACAATTTTACTTCAGTAATGATGTCTCTAGTTCAGGCAGCAGCATTCAAGCGTTGTCTTATTCGACCGTAAGTGTCCTGCAAAGTGGAATTCACATGATATTCCGCCATGATTCCAGTTCAAAGGGAACGTACACGTTACATTCAAAGGGCATTAAAGTGCGCGAGACGTGAATTTTATAGTATTTATTTACTGAGATATATAAACTGATGTCAGACTCATTTTGGATAATAAAGTTTATTGTTAAATTGTTAAATGCATTACGTATCTTTGTCACGTCATTATAAGTGTTTGATCACCACGTCTGCTTGATATAAAATAAATGGTGCTTTAAAAAGTCCTTGAATCTGGTGTTCATGAAAGAGTGGGAACCCTGTATAACTGTCACACTTCTCTAGTAAGTTTCGTATGCGTGTGAAGACAGTAGCGCAAATCTGTGAATGAATGTTCCGAAGTGAAATAAATTTCAACAGAATAAACTTCAGCTTTACTGTTCAGTGCACTGATGTCAGACTCATTTTGGATAATAAAGTTTATTGTTAAATTGTTAAATGCCCTGCCTCCGTTACATATCTTTGTCACGTCATTATAAGTGTTTGATAAACACATTTTTTGCAATGATCACTCAAATGTGGTGATGTGTATATATATTCTGTTTATGTATATACTGTATTCTATATATAGTACCAGTCAAAAGTTTGGACACACAAATGGGAAAGTGTCCAAACTTTTGACTGGTACTGTACAATAATATACACAAAGAATATCGGGCGATATATCGATATCTGCCTTTTTTACTAATACAATTTTTTTTTTGTGAAAAAATGTTTACTTTTTCCCTAATATCGGTATCGGCCCCCAAAAAACCCATATCGGTTGGGCTCTAATGATAATACGATGTTATTAATCATAATAATAATGTATTAATAATACTGTATAATTATATTATGAAAAAAATGAGTAATGCAATATGAGGAGGGAATGTGTATTTTTGCCAGTTAACACATATTTTGTGCTTTGTGCTTTTGTTTTATTTATAATTCAGTGATTTAAGCTTTTTTTTGTGTGAAACATTTATTTTTGTAATGTAATATTTATATATTTTTTTAAATTTTTACATTTTTTTTTTAATACATTTTTAGCAAAATGCAAAAAATACAAAAACATTAATATTGTGAAATGTTATTTTAAAGTAATTGTTTTCTGTTTTAATATATTTTAAAATGTTGAATTTCAGCAGTCTTTAATGCAGTCTTTTGTGTCACATGATCCTTCAGAAATCTTAATAATATGCTGATTTAGTTCTCATGGAAACATTTATTATTATTATTATTATTATTATCATCATCATCACAGTTGTGCTGCTTAATGTTTTTGTGGAAACTGTGATACCTTTTTCAAGATTTCAGGATCAGCATTTTTTGATGAATAGAAAGAACAAAAGAACAGCATTTATTTGAAATGTAACATTGTAAATTACTTACCCCAGAGTTTTGAATGGTAGGGTATGTTTACCTAAATGGAGAAAAAAATCAACAGACTAATCATTATCACTGAGCCAATCTCACTCATACTCTCACAAATGTTTCATCTTTCTGTTAGCTGGACAGATTTTCCAGTATCCGGATCCCTGGCAGTAAAAAGGAACGGCCACCCCTCTCCCACATGTCAAAGCATTCCTCTTCTGGTGACTGGTCCACTTCCTCTGAATTTGAGGAGCTTTCTTCAAAGATTACATCAGAGAAGGAAATCCTTGCCCTCTTTGAGAAAATGATGGTAAGATATGTAATTGTAGACAAAAAAGTACTTATATTGTGTTGTGAAACATAAATTGAAATAAACATTCTCTGAGAGTGAGGGATTTGTTGATCTGCATTCATGCTATTGTACACATGTCTACTTACTGTGGACATGTATAAAACCAGCTAATTATTATTCCTACTCAATGACCTTTATCAACCTTTCAACCACTATAATCACTAGAGGTTTATTTCAAATTATGTTTTGAGGAAACGCAACCTTTTCATAATGAAATGGATTGTTATGGGTCACTGACCTCAATCAGCTTGTATTCATAGTAGGACGAGGCCCTCATGCCTATAAATACACATACTCAAACACTTACTCACTTTCACGTATTGGACACACATCATACGGTCACTGACAAATGTTTGCAAGCAGCTTAGTTTGTTGTGGTAAATAAAAGAAAATACACAAAAATAAAATAATCCCTACAATATAGTTTTGATTTGGACTTGCAAATTATCATATCTAATAAGCATTTATAACAAAAATAATTTTGTAGAAAACCTGTTCACTGGAAATGAATTTTAATGTATTTTAATTTAAATGTAAAAAGTTTTACTTTACAAACTTTTTTGACCTTCTCAATCCTTCAGGTTTCTGGGAAAAAAAAAAAAAAAATACAAAAAAACTTTTTATACTTTTCAATATCAACACAATTCTGAGCTGTTGAAAGTTAACTGAATTCCATTGCACTTTTGTCACACATTAATCTCAAGCACATCCATTTAATCAAATTTCTCACAAGTATCGTTTTAAAAAATTGCACAGTCCTCCGTTGCGTTAGTGCTGTCGTATGGAGGTCTCTGTCTGTGCCCTTTCTAAGAGTGGAGGTGGTGTTGGCAGTTGAGCAGCATCTCGGAGCGCAGGATTGAGTGACAGGAGCAGCCACTGCTGGGTAGAGAAGGGAGAGTGTGGATAACGTGGGCAGAGACGCAGTCATTAGTCATGGCAAGTACGAGTTTGGATACATGAGAATGCCAGCAGAGGTGACAGGGCCAACGGTGGTAACAGATGCCTTTCCACTCTGCGCCCTATCCTCACCTATCCCAGCATCCTCTTCTCTTTCTCTCTCTGACACACGAGGACTGCATCACGCCTGCGAACCCATCAGTGAAATCCTAAACGGCTCTGCTGATCTATCATCTCAGAAACAGGAAGAAAGGGAGAGCGCTGTGGTGAAAGGGAAATAAGACTGGAGGTGGAGACACTAGGACTATTGCACTCAACATCCGTTGCTGCCGTTATTGTCTTTCTCTCTTATTTCTCTCTTTCTTTTGCTTCCTCTCTTATCGATTTTATTGTTCTGTTTGCCTTGAGATTTCCATGCCCTTTCTATCTGTTGATGGTAAACCGTAAACTGTCCACGGATGCACCCTAGTTCTTTTCTCTGTCTCTGTCTCTGTCTTTGTCAGAGATAGTGAGTTTGAGAAGTGCAGCGCGTTAGTTTGTTTTGGCACAGGACGTGTTGCTTCAGTAATCTGGGAAGTAAAATTGCCAAATATATCTGCCAATGTCTGTCTTAGCAGTACACAGGTTCAGATTTATGAACATGCTCATTTCTGTTTCACTGTTAATTTCTAATCTTTTCAGAAATTGGCCCATTAGATTTTCTAATACATAATTCATGACTTCATCAGTCAGGCTTGTATTAAGTACTAATTTTCAAAAGATCTCCCAAAACTGCATACAAAAAATGTGTCCACATAGACAACAGATGTTTATAATAGCCAATCATATAACAATTTAGCAAAAATGGCCCTTTATTCATTATCGATTAAAATTTTTAAAGTGTTTCATCAAAAACACGTAATGACTCCCGCCGCAAACTAGGGGATATTTTTAGATTCAGCTTTAACCCTCAGAGACCCAGCATAGCAGCAGAATTGCAACGTTTGTTTAAAACAAATTAAAAAAATACCTAAACTTCGCTAAATATATGTAAAAACTACACAACAGTAGCTGACACTCTGAAATATATTACAATAATTTTGGTGGTAAAAAATTGCGTGTTAACTGCCACAGCTACCTAGTCACACAAAAAGGGGGTCCTTTTGGAACACCTTTGAGACATATTAATTGATTAAAGCGTTAAAAATACTAGACGGGGTGTGTAGTGATGGGAAAAGGCTTACATGCCCTGAAATTTTGAATGTGAATACATTTGAGACCATTTTTAAGTGTAGTAAAAATGCAATGATGAGCATTAGGTGGTCAAATTTTGCAACCCTAAAAGCCCAGCGGTTTTTTTTTCTCTCCAAATTAAACCCTGATACAACTTGGTTTTTATTACTAATGGCTTTCTAAAGACATGTTAAAGAATAAGAAAAATACATGATGAAAGTCAGTACTTCGGTCTGTAAGGGTTAAAGATGCATAAAAGATGCTTTTATTTTTTCCTTTGGGATATTTAACATGAATTATCACTCTGTTTTCATCTCCTTTTCTTTTTCTTAATGTCATAAGATGTGGGGAAGACATATCTGCCTGATGGATTCACAAGCAGAGGTTGACTTCCTACGGTTTCATTTATTTGCAGTTCCAAAAAGAACAGGTGTTAGGCATAATTTGATTCATGTGAGCATTGAAATGAAAAGATGCAAGAGCTCTTTGCTCTTCTCTGCTAAGTTTACAACCAGCATCTTCAGTGCTATTTTCTTTTGAGCAAAAATACAGTATGTTGAATTAGTATTTGATTTGTTAGACCCTTGTGTTTGGGTCAAAGGTCTTGCCATTATGATGGAGATTCTCATAAAGCAGGTCACAATACTGAAGAACTTAAAAGGATTTATCTTGTAACAAGACTTTTTCCTTTTACATGTGTGTTTTCAGGAGGATATGAATCTTAATGAAGAGAAGAAAGCGCCTCTCAGAGAGAAGGACCTGAGCACAAAAAGGGAGATGGTCCTTCAGTACATCATCACAGCTGCAAAAACTGTAAGTCAAAGAATGATTGCATCCACACAGACTAACATGAGCAAACCTGAAAGGATGAGCAGTAAATACTTTGATTACTTTTCCGTCCCTTTGAGCTTTCTTTTGCTGGATTTCCATTACTAACTCTGATATTGAATAAGAAGATGGACTCTTTTGACCTAAAGGCCATAGGAGGTCACATCTCGGACTGCTCCAATCATTTACTCTGATCCTGTGTCAGATGTGTCAGCGTCTTTATTAAACAGCAAAATAATAAGCGAAGGTGCAGAATCACCACAGAGACACTGTGCATGTGTGTCCATGTTCATTTGTTGTCGTATGCCTGTGCTGACTATGTGCAAGTCTGTTATTGTACTGGTGGGTTTGCCCTGATAAAAATATCTGTAACTTTAGGCCTCTTATGAGGACATTGACAGGCTAAAGACTGTATTTATCAGAGATGATTGCCCTCATTTTAGTTTGTGTCTTTTGTTCTCTTGTCCTGAGGTGAGAGGGAGACGTTGAACCTCCTCATGTATACTTATGAACTCATAATGCTGTGGTAAAGGATTGCAAGATGTGATTTTACATCATCTCCCAATGTGTAGGTTGCCATTTTGCTTTTCTGCAAATAGTCTTGCAAATAGTCTAGTCTGCAAATAGTTATGCTAGAATACAGGAGGCAAAAGAAATGCTGTTGAGAAATAGACAAACATTAATATAAAAGCTATTTTTAAAATCCTCCTCTTTTTAATATGAAATTTGGGTAGCTTAGTCATATAATTAAAAGAAAAAAGTTATTAACATTATTTCAACCAGCTTTTAGGTTAATCAACTTGCTGTGTGATTAATTCATTTGTATTTGCTAGTTTACCATTAGGAACAACAAAAAAATAGCATCAGGTCCTGTCAAAAAACTACAGATGGGAGTCTTTGCCCCAAGCAGTCTTACTTATACATGCTGGTTGGAGCTGCATTAGATTGATTTCTGAGATCCATGCTCAGGGCTTAAAGTTTTCCGTCGCTACGACGGATTTCCGTCGTTTGGAAAAAATGAGGAGAAAAGAAACATGTAGCGCATTGTTGTTGTTGTTCTGCCGGCTCAGCTATTCATTTCAATGATATGCAGTCATTCCACCGAAACAGCTGGCTCTTAACCATACAATCACATCTGATTGGTCAGAAGTGCGCTTGTGTGTAGGCCTGTCACGATAACAAATTTTTGTTGTGCAATATATTGTCCCAGAAATAATTGCTATAAGCGATATTATTGTCATTTTAAAGACCATTTTATGCCACGAAGTGGTTGCCAGGTTTTCACAACAAAACCCGCCCAATCGCGTTTCGAGGGGGTCCCCGTTAAAAATCGCGTTGCGGGGATAAAATACGCATGTTTTGGCAGGGTTTCCCTGGTAAAATTCGCATTCCAGGGGCTAAATATCATGTTAATGGGGTCGTTTTTCAACCCGCGGACATGAAAAACAACCCACGGCAACAGTGTTACAGCAGCCCAATTCCACGGGAAAACCGCGGACTTGGCAACACTGGAAGAGGATAGCTTTCGGATAGCGCATCAAGAACCGGGTTGACTGGGTACTCTGTACCACCGGTACTTAAAAAAACCTGGTACCGTAACGTTTTCATTTTTTTAGTACCGACTTGGTACCGAAATACCGGGTCTTTTGACAACACTACTGCAGATGAAACTTTTTTTTTTGTAGAAGCATTTTTTTAATTTGAACTAGCACCTCATCCTGACTACACCATGTTATGTTCGATAAGCTGCAAAAGACACAGGCACAAGTGGAATGTAAAAAACATGGTGACATTCATTTTTAAGTAAATATAATGGGCGATATATTGCGTCACCAAAAATAATTGAGGTCATGTACATATATTGCGCGATAAGTCGATATATTGATTATTGCGACAGGCCTACTTGTGTGGTGGCGGAAGAGGGGCGCATTAATTAGCCTTTAGAGTTTACGTATTAAGCTAGCATGTCAGTTATGGACATGCTGCTTTTGGAGGAAGGTTTGGAATGGATGTCACTCATCGGCAAGTCCGTTAAAAATAAATGGAGATGGACTTGGCTTGAAGAAACTGGGGAGGATGGCTGCTCGCTCTGATCCTGGTGTAATAAAATGAAACTGCCAGGTCCGTGTATGTGTGTAGTTTGCCATAAAAAAATGTAAGTATGGCAGTAAAGGCAAAAAAGTGCTTCTGCGGCATCAATCAGACGACGCACACAAAGCTGCCGTTCGTTCTCTTAAGCATACCTCCTCCCTGCCTGGTGCATCTACCACAATCGAGGTACGGGCATCTATGGCTGACCGTGTATGTGACCACAAAGTGAATATATGTGCGTTTTTAGCTGGACAAGACCTGCCGCTCACTCTGTCGCAGCCACTAGTGGAGCTAATCAAGTCGGTTGCTAACGATCGGAGCGCACTTTCCAAATTATCAATATCTAATGCACTCACCTCTTCTGCACACATGGCATTGCTGCGCAGTTTAAAACAGAACTGTCTGTCAAGCTGCAAGGAAAGACTTTCTCATTAAATGTAGACGAATCAACAAATTCAAACATGTACAGGATCCTTAATGCTCTCATAAGCAGCAAAAGCATTCTCTGTTGGCTTTTATTATTTGAGAAATGAAAATTTGTGTTGGAAAGTTATGCAAATGGTTAATTATTTGTATGACTACACCACAAAGAGTCAAGTCTTGTAAAAGCATTAGATTGAAAACATGAAAATTTCATTAAAGTGTGTAAATAATAGAAATGCAGTTCAAAATTGCCTTTCTTTAAATGCAAATGTTCTTTGAGTATTTAATTTGTGTAGGTAAAGCATGTACTCACTATTGCAAGAAGGAAAAAAACTGCTCTTAAACTGGGTATGTGACAGGTATGGCTGTGGAATGGAGTTTGGCCGAGGAAAAATGTTCAGTCAAAAGATTTTTTTTTGCTTTAACCCCTGTATACTGCTTAGAGGATTCTTTGTCTGTTTTTAAGCCCCGATGTGTTGGCGAGACAGACTGACAGGCGTACACGTCTTAGAATTGCATGTGTTCAACAAATCCTCCAGTTCTTCTATTGCACGACATGGACAAGTGGAAACTCTATGCAGGATTCAGGCAAGGTGGACAAAAAATGAATTTTTCTACCGAAATTAATTCCCCAATCTAATCCTCCTGTCGTTTAGCTTTGCGTTCATTTACAGGGCCTGCGAACGATGGAAGAGAAACAAGAACAAGGGAGTTTAATTATAATGCCATTCCTCTCTTTCCACTGAGAATTTTATTATTTTGGAGTGTTTGGAGATTTCAGGATGATTCAATTTGGATTGTAATTGCTATCTGGAGTGGCTGGTCATGAGTTGTGGTTTTTCTCCAGTCAGCTTTAGTCTCTTTCTGCATTTGGACTGCTGAAACAACTCATAGACCTTGGACAATCATGATAAAACTCCCAATGTATTGGAATCTAGTGAATTTTCTCAGAAAAATGACCTCAAAATAGATGACCCAACATTTTTCTTCCACCAAATAAATAAAAATCATTCTCCTCCATGTTGATTTGAACTATGCTAGTGGACTAAAACCTTTTGAAGACAATAAAGGTTTTCAAAAATGAATACTATTAAACATTAATGGGAAATGCTTCTTAGCCTGCATTCCCAGACATATAATAAATTCATCTACATCTACTCTTAATCTACAAGGTTGAAAAATCAAATCAGTTCATCAAATAATAGTTTGTGTTTTTTCTCTTTAATTTGTTGTGTGTGACATTTAACTTGTGACTTGTTGAATTTTAGTTGAGGCTTATTATTGTAATCAGCCTTTTCCTGGGCTTCCGGTTTAGACTGCCTGTTCTTTCAAGTTCGTCCAACTACTCAACTTACTCAAAATATGTAGTATTGCACATCCTTTCTTGTTAGGTTATACATAAAGTTGATTGCAAACCCCGTTTTTAAAGATTTAATCTGTTGGACAGAACAGACGGTGATGTATTGGTGTTTTTAAAATTTCCCTTTTCATACTCCAATAAGCTTCTCACGCTACTTTGACTATTTTGATGGATGAGCATTACTTTAAATGTGGAAAACTTCCTGGAGTTTCTCTCTCTCTCTCTCTCTCTCTCTCTCTCTCTCTCCTGCACTCGCCTGCTCCTGTACTCCTTCATCTCTCACTCTCTCCATCTCTTGTCTTTTGACATCCAGGCCCGGTTGTTTACCCCCTGTCTGTGTTCTTGATGAATAATTGCCTCTCAGTGAAGCCTTTCCTGTTGGCTCTGCTCCTTTGTCTTGCCTGGTAATTGAAACTATAGATTCTGGCATAGGCTTCTCTCCTTCCCTCTTTTAATAACATTCACCTTTTAAAACATTCACCTTGCCATTGCCAGCAGAGTCTGAGTCTGGAATGGATGGTCATAGTCAAAGCTTTTGGTCTTTTGGCAATTTATGTGTCATCATTAGGTCTTGTTTAGTACTTAAGTGATATTAAAAGAGCTGGAAACAACAAATCATCATTCATGAACAAAGACATTCGAATACAAGTGGCATCAGTGTAATGGCCAGAATTATATGGCATTCAGAACTGAATTGAGAATGCCTTTTAAATTCTTTCTTAATTCCTGATTTTGTGGTAGCAAACAGGTTGCTGAATTGAAATTTAATATAAGGAAGTACAATGAATTCAGATTCATCATAGATTGATAGATGGATAGATACAGTAGTTGGAAAGATGGATGGATAGAACTGTGGATAGATCGACAGACAAATGGATGGACGATAGATGGGATGGGTGGATAGAAGATAGATGGATAGATGATAGATGAATGATGGATAGACAGATGATGGGATGGATGGATAGAATGATAGACAGAGAAAGACGAATAGACAGACGGATAAACAGAGAGATGGATAGATGATATATGGCCTGATGGATGGATGGAATGATAGAAAGATGAATAGACAGACAGATAGATAGATGGATGGATGGATGGATGAATAGATATAAAATGTTAAACTTTATTGTCAGATAAAGTCTGAAATTTTTCTTACGTAACAGTATGTTTCTTGCACACTAAATCTTTGCTAACACAACACAGTTCACAATAGACATAGACACAGTAAATACAATAGAATAATAAAAAAAAAGACATAATTCCCGGGTTTTAATTTTACGTGTACCTTATTCAGTTCTAGGACAGACTGATGTACAAAAGAGTGTTTTAATTTCACTCGATTAAATCTTAGGACTAGGCCTGGGCGATAAAACGGTATCTATATTTATCGATAGAAATATAGAAGCTCAATGCGTAGAAGATCTTGATTAGGTTAAAACCGAAACCAAGCCATTCACACAGAACGAATATTCAGTGCATTTTCTAGATGGAAAATATGACTGCTGCACTTGCGTCTCACACAAGAGATGTATAGAAAGCCATGCAAAGTTAAAACAGTTTAAACTTTTAGAAAACACGTCACGAATTTGTGGAGGTTTACTTCTTTTCACTGCGTCTCATAGGTTTTTAAAGGGAATCTGTGTGATGGGTGATTCGGCTCTTTGTATTAAGCAATGAATAAATACGTGATGCTGTTTTATTCATAATTGTTTATGCAATTTACGAAATTATATTTGATTTATACTTGATGTAACTTAATATATGAGTTAATTTAGACGTAATGCAATGCGTTTTTTTATAGACAATTATTTCCTTGCGTTGACAATTTAATGTGCTGCATTATTTTGCTCATTGCGTCCTCCTGTGACCTCAGGAAACAAGCCAAAAGTTTAACCTATTTCATCTGCATATGAAACATTAGAAACAAGATATTTGTTTAATTTTTATTTTGTGTTTGACTGTTAAAACAAAAAAATATTTGTTGTTTGTCTCAATAAATTGAGTTAATTTAAAAATACAGTGGTTAAATGTAAAAAAAAAATTCTATTGCTCTTTCGAGACGCGCAGTTGCTGCGTTATTCATTCAAAATATTAGAGAAATATAGTAGCTCAATGCGTAGAAGATCTTGATTAGGTTAAAACCGAAACCAAGCCATTCACACAGAACGAATATTCAGTGCATTTTCTAGATGGAAAATATGACTGCTGCACTTGCGTCTCACACAAGAGATGTATAGAAAGCCATGCAAAGTTAAAACAGTTTAAACTTTTAGAAAACACGTCACGAATTTGTGGAGGTTTACTTCTTTTCACTGCGTCTCATAGGTTTTTAAAGGGAATCTGTGTGATGGGTGATTCGGCTCTTTGTATTAAGCAATGAATAAATACGTGATGCTGTTTTATTCATAATTGTTTATGCAATTTACGAAATTATATTTGATTTATACTTGATGTAACTTAATATATGAGTTAATTTAGACGTAATGCAATGCGTTTTTTTATAGACAATTATTTCCTTGCGTTGACAATTTAATGTGCTGCATTATTTTGCTCATTGCGTCCTCCTGTGACCTCAGGAAACAAGCCAAAAGTTTAACCTATTTCATCTGCATATGAAACATTAGAAACAAGATATTTGTTTAATTTTTATTTTGTGTTTGACTGTTAAAACAAACAAAAAAAATGTGTTGTTTGACTCAATAAATTGAGTTAATTTAAAAATACAGTGGTTAAATGTAAACATTTTTTTTCTGTTGCTCTTTGTTTTAAAAAAGGTTATAAAAAATTTTAAATAATTATCGATACCGAACGATATGAAACATTATATCGTTGATATATTTTTTTTGCTATATCGCCCAGCCCTACTTTGGGAACTTGTATTGACGATTAGATGGTAGAAGCACAAATTCATTATGCAACACATGACTATTAGAAAACCCTATTCTTGGCCAGCCTTAAGAGGTTCTTACGTTAAGAAAGTTCATATAACTTTTCAAGAGGGTGTCCTATCTTTGAAAAGATTTTAATTTGGTTCCTCAACTTTGTTTTTAGCCTATAGACAAACCCGTGTACCGAACAGAATTGCAATACTGTAAGACACTCATAATTACTGACATATAGAATAATACAAGTATCTGTTTTGTTGCTCCAAATGACCTGAGGTAATGAAGAAAATAAATTCTCTGGTTTGTGTTTTTACACAAACTGTCAATATGGTCTTTCCATGATACCTTATTGTCTCTTGTTACACCTAAATACTTATACTTTTCTACCTGTCTAATGTTTTCATTATGTATAACTCCGGGCTGTGTATATACATCAGATGTTGACCTAAATACAATTTCCTCAGTGGAGTGGTGTGACAACAATGCTCTTGTGATTAATATAAAAAAAAAAACTAATTTATTCACCCCTTGCTGGTGCATTCCAGGGCTTTCTAAGTCACTTAACACAGATATTAACAGTGTCATCAGCGTACTTTAAGATATATTGATTAGACCTATCTGTACGACAGTCATCTGTGTACACAGTAAAAAGCATAGCAGAACTAACGCAGCCCTGGGGTGCTCCAACATTTGTTTTAACTGCAGATGACAGGATTGTATTCAGTTTAACAATTTGAATTCTATTTGTGAGAAAATAAACATACCACTGAATCGGGTAGGGATTTACACCCAACCTAACGAGTTTAGACACCAAATTATCAGCTTGAATTTTATTTAATGAAGAGGAAAAGTCTAAAAAAGGTGTTTTTACATAGGTATTAGGTTTGTCTAAATGTTTAAAAACAATATGCACCAAAGCTGCCACAGCATCCTCTGTACTGCAACCTTGCCTATAGGCAAATTGACATGGATTGAGTTTGTGCTTGATAGTGCTCACCAGATGTTTTAGTAAAATTCTTTCCAAACATTTCATAATTACTGAAGTAAGAGCTATAGGTCTATAGTCTTTGCATTCTTTTGGACGTGAAATTTTAGGCATTGGTTTTATATATGAGGTTTTCCATAACCTAGGGGCAGGGTGCGTATCAATAGATTCCTGAAAAATTGGTTGCGATTCCGAATACCAGCTCTCCTTTCTCGTTTCTTGCATTTCAATCTAATCATTTCATGTTAAGGCTGGGCGATATGTCAAAAATATCTTATCGATAATCGCCTTTAAAAAAATCGCGATATGCGATAATATCGTCTACCTAAGCCCCACCTCCACCACGCCCCGCCCCCACCGTGACAACATTGCCAACATGCACCATAAACACACACCATGTTCAGTTTGGTCTTAATTATTGCCACAAAGTTTGGTTTTATTTTTCTTTGTTTGTGCTTAAACTAACAGAAAACATTAACTTTGCTGTTATTTTGGTGTTGCTAATAATTTCCACTGTTCTTAGCAAATTTGTGTTTAAAATGAATATCGTTTTGTGAGGAGAACTGTTGAGAAAAAATAATAGAACCCAATTTTAAGTTCATCATGGTGAAGTTGGACATTCTGGCGGTGATTGTAAGAATGATAAAGGCATGTTGATGTCATATAATAATGTCTTGAATAAAATATGCCTGTTTTCTGATGTTTCTCTTTCTTTTTGGCATTATCGCCTGTGTAGACAAATTTCATGATGGTAAGTTTAATTTCCTTAATTATAACAATTGCAGCATTGTTTTTAAACTTGTAGTCAAGCTATAACGTATTTGATATTTATCATGTATGACTAAAATCATGCAGGGATTAAAAACGAATTCTGAGCAAAAACGTTAAGGTTTTTTTTTCCCTTTCTGGTAGCCTACTAGTTCGGAGGTCTCTTTTGGCGCATTTTAACGAAATAAAAATAACTGCTTTATTTATTTAGAAGCAGGGTAATTTAAATTTAATTTTTGTATTGTAATTTTTATTTTATTAATCAAAATACAACGCCCACAATATAATATTCAGTGTCGGGCTGCCGAAACTCCGAATGTGTGCATGTTGAGGGGCGAGCTGAGAAGCCTATTAACGTCTTCATCCGTTTGCAACGGATGCAATTTAATTAAACATAATTATATTGTATACACAGTTTTAAAAAAATCTGTAAAAATATTGCAATGAAATGTGTGCTGAAGGAATTTGCGTATTTTAATTATACCTGTAATGTTTGTGGTTTTTCATCATTATACAGTCTGTTTAAATAAATATTCAGAAACGCATGCAGTGCTACTTTTTGTCTTTTTTCTGTAACATTTATTAAACTGCAGATCAAAATAGGATAGGCCTATACTCTAAATAAGGATAAATTATATTGGAACGCATCTCCAAAATAATCGCATACACAGATGCACGTTGCCATTACAGTAGTCAGTGCCGAACAACAGGCAAATAAAATATAAACCGAGGTTACAAAAGTGATTCAGTCAAGATCAGTGAGAGATTTTCTTTTCTTTTGTTCTTTAATTAACATTAATGACTAGGGCTGGGTATCGATTCAGATGTCCCGATTCGATTTCGATTCGCAAGCTTTTGATTAGATTCTTGGTTCGATTCTCGATTTTTTTTTTTTTTATTACATTCAGTGAAACCCTTTTATTTTTTGGCAAACTAAGTGCTGCACAACAGAGGTTTACCGTTAAAATTAAAAAGAAAACAAATGTGATTATTCCTTTTAAAAATAAAGATTTATTAATATTTATTAGTAGCAGTAGTAGTAGTAGTAGCATTGTTGTTACACTGAGTCTTAAGACTGCTAAATAGTAATATTTCTTCATGTTAAACTAAACTTTTATTTTGACGGGTTGCCGTGAGGAACTTGCAGCTGCTGTGTATGTGATATGACGGTAGTTTTGTCAAATTAAACGGTAAAATGCTAATGAAGTGACTCTCAGAGCAGCTGGGGATGATATTCGTGTATTCATATCATCATAATGAGACGACAGAGGCTGAAAACACCACAATCTTGTCCGCGCTTTAGTAAGTGTGTAGTAAACAAAACAGTGCGTCGCACCATTCACCATCCATTCATTCATTCATTGCAGAAATCATGGCACCTTTACGCGTGATGTCGAATGCTTCCACAGATTTGTAGTATTACTATAGAATTTTACCTAAGCATTGCAAATCCTGCATGCTTTGTTCTTGGTTCTTGTCAACAGTATTTCCGCCATCATAAGCACTGAATGAATGACAGGCTTTTTGTTGTAACATTGCTCAAGGTAAATAAGAGGGTGACATCTAGTGGGGAAGACTAATGATACGATTCACTTTAATCAGATCTTGTTTTAAATGTTTGCTGAAATAACTACCGGAAAAGATCGATTCGCGGCTTTTGAGAATCGATATCGAATCGACGTCATTTAAAAAAAACGATTAATCGATTTTTTTGCCCAGCCCTATTAATGACTGGCGGCAGCGGCTGCTGTCAATGCACGGATCCAATACTTGTTTTCTTTCTCAACTCTTTACGTTCACTTAAGAGATAACCGATTGTATTTGAGATATTTTTATATAATTCTGTTTTATTTGCCCATTCGAATGTGTAAGAATGCGAGAGAGAGCTCAGTCCAGTGTTTGCGTATATAAGAGGCGGATTTTGTGCGTGCACTTTGTGTGTGTGTGCGCAGCACAGAAAACAGCATGCGAGTGCAGAAGTGAGTTCTATTTCGTCTTCTTGCAGTTGAATCTTTTGAAATCACAATAAATGCACATACAGAAATCGAGAAGCAGAATCGAAATGTAATTTTATAACAAGTAATTTGATTCCTGACCTTACGCATCTGATCTGATTACCGAAATTGGAATAGCTTTTCGTTTCCCAACCCTCCTACTAAATTATTTAATTCTTGCATGCAAAAAAACCTGTATGGTGACTATGGGCCATGGGGCTATGTAAAATATTTTTTGCAACTTACTAGGTTTGTCATTTATCTTTTTTTTTTTTCAATAATGTCGATAATCGTCTGTTATCTGACTGTTGACATCGACATCACGATACTTTCGAGACATCGTCAATATACGATAATATTGTCATATTGCCCAGCCCTATTTCATGTGGTATGTTTTCCACCGTCAAGCTTTTGAAGTGACTTGCTATCATCTCTTGAGACATTTTTAAAGGTCCTGGGGCTAGGTCTAGGGGCTATTTAATTACCATATAAGTTTCAAAACAGTCAGTCCACAGTAAAATGCACAAGAGTGCGCACGCGTCTTTCACGCAGCATACAGTGGTGTTGTGCATTTGGACCAGTTGATGGGAAAAGTATTCTTAAAATGCATTCAAAATTCGGAATAATTTGTAATATATAATTTTTCATGGTATTTAGAAGTGCCCACGATAACAATACCGTGCATATTCATTACCGTGATATATCGCATTACCGAATACCGGCACACATGCACACAGACATTATTTCATACACGACATAGTCGAGAGATGCAAGAAACAGACATATGGCAATAAATCTGTAGACTCGGCCATAACAACAAAAGACAATACTTTATTGAAACTTTTCTGATAAGAAGTGTGCGCTGCAAACGCGAGCATTTTTGACGATCGTTTCTGTCCAGTCTGCTCATTTTTCAAATATATATTCTTAAGGACATCAAGACTTAAAATAAAACTCCAGAAAGGTGTAAAATATGTGACCTTTAAGTTTATCTCCAGCAAAGTTTTTCGGCTGTACTGCTGTACGAGCGGTGGTTTTACTCTGCTCATATCCATTCTCCAACTCCCATGTGCTTATTGTGGTTCGTGTCTCCAAACATAATTTGGACAGGCCAATACTCCACAGAACCAAAACCAGGAATGTATATTTCCAAATAGTCATTCTTCCACTTTGCTAAGACCATAGACTAACATTTAACAATAAACCAAACACACGAACGCAACATACTGGAACGCAGTGCGCAGCTGAGCAGTGCACCTGCCCTTACCTGCACCTGCACAAACTTCCCTGCCCTTACATTTATTCATTTTTATTATTCATATTTATTTTATATTATATACATATTTATAAATATATAAATAATTTTAAAATCTTTTTATAATATAAATCGAAATTAACTCTGAAGTACAAAAACACTTTATTTCCCAGAATCCATTGCCTGTGAATTTCTTTGAATCGTACTTCAGTGAATCCTACTGTCATTCCAAATGAAATTCAAATGAAAACGATAAGCATACCAGGCTCTACTTATGCAGTGAGGATGGTTGGCACTGATTATAGAAATGGTGGATGGTCAGGAGGACACTATCAGTGTGAGCTAATGGAGGATGTTGACTCATCGTGTTCGGATAGCTAATGAATAAAGACAGACTGCATATATACCTGAGACACACTCAGACCAACACTTTTCCCTTTAACTGTAATTAGTCACAGTATACTTCCATTGGTGACACAGACCGACTGCATTTGAGATGTAAATTAGGGTTGTGCCGATAGACGATAGTATCGTGTATCAACGATAGTCATGGTCAAACCGGCTCTTAAGACACGGTCTTAACATAGAGGCTAAGTTTATGCAACTGGCCCCTGGAAAGTGAGTTAGCCAAATCCTCCACAACATGTTTTTACCCAGCATTCTTTTCCCTGCTGATGTCATGCTAATTATACTGTAATCATCTGCACACATCATCCTTGCTGGGAAAGGGTGTCCATAGCAACTCTCCGGCTTTTAATGTTTTCATATTCATATCTGCTGCTTTCTGAAAGTGGATGTCCATGCTAGGGTTGTGCCGATAGACGATAGTAGCAGAGATATCGACGATAGCAGATGTCTTTGTCGATAGTCAAGATGATATTAGGCTCATTCTCCTATAAATGTATTAAATTTATAGATTTACAGCCACAGCCATATCACCCTGCAGCCCAAGACTGGTTGCCCACTGAAGCTAAGCAGGGTTGAGCCTGGTCAGTACCTGGATGGGATACCTCCTGGGAAAACTAGGTTGCTCTTGGAAGAGGTGCTAGGGAGGCCAGCAGGGGGTGCTCACCCTGTTGTCTGTGTGGGTGCTAATGCCCCAGTATAGTGACGGGGACACTGTACTGTCAAAAAGCACCATCTTTCGGATGAGATGTTAAACCGAAGTTCTGACTCTCTGTGGTCATTAAAAATCCCATGGCATCTCTCGTAAAGAGTAGGGGTGTAACCCACGGTGTCCTGGCCAAATTGCCCCCTGGCCTTTGTCAATCATGGCCTCCTAATAATCCTCATTCACTTAATTGGCTCTATGACTCTCACTCCTATCCACCTGTAGCTGGTGTGTGGTGAGTGCACTGGTGCCATTGTCCTGTGGCTGCCGTCGCATCATCCAGGTGGATGCTGCACAGTGATGGTGGTTGAGGAGAGACCCCCCTCATGATTGTTTGGGTGTACAACAATACACAATAAAGCACTATATCCATCCATCCATCCATCCATCCTTACTTGTCATTTAAAAATCCCATGGCACTTCTCGTAAAGAGTAGGGGTGTAACCCCGGTGTCCTGGCCAAATTGCCCCCTGGCCTTTGTCAATCATGGCCTCCTAATAATCCTCATTCACTTAATTGGCTCTATGACTCTCACTCCTATCCACCTGTAGCTGGTGTGTGGTGAGTGCACTGGTGCCATTGTCCTGTGGCTGCCGTCGCATCATCCAGGTGGATGCTGCACAGTGATGGTGGTTGAGGAGAGACCCCCCTCATGATTGTTTGGGTGTACAACAATACACAATAAAGCACTATATCCATCCATCCATCCATCCATCCTTA